>NC_081414.1:76525909-76825909 GCF_030272615.1 Cryptomeria japonica | reverse complement strand
AATTTTAGTGCACCAATTGAAGTGTTTGCTAGTCTATGAAAACAAGGCACACAACAAAACTACAAAACCCTAGCTAAGGCCCTGCAACGAAATTGTTAGTAGTTTGGGTTGTTTCAAATAATAACCCCTTCCTGCAAGCACACAAGTTAGGTAAATTTTAGAAAACCCAAAAAGACTTTGTGAAAAGGGGCCTTCAACAAAACGTTTTTGCTTCCAAGACAAGCTGCACAAACTTGGTTAGCTAGACCTGCAAGGGTTAGCCGAAAATAAACTAGATCTGAAACTCTAAGCACAAAATCCGAAAACCCGAATCAAAGAAAATTGACAAATTTGCAAAACAGAAAACACAGACGCAGTTATACCAAACACAGACGCGTCTGTATGACACAGACGCGGTTCTGTAATGCATAGACGCGCTTGGATACCGCAGACGCTATTCCCGAACACAGACACGATAAGATCAATCACAGACGCGGTTTTAATTCACAGACGCGGTTCCAGAAACCTGCAAAAATAAAATCTAGCAAAAACACAGACGCAATTCAAGATATTGCAGACGCTTCTGAAACACAAAAACGCGATCCGAACGCTCGCAGACGCGAAAAAACCTAAAATGTCGTTGAAAATTGTCCGATCTGCAACTTCAAAAATGCAAAATCTGCAACAAAAATGTTAAATGCAAAGGGACAAGAGTCCCACCGGGCGTGCCAAAATGTATATGGTGAAAATGGATAACAATAAACAACAATATTGAAAGGCTAAAATGAATCCAACCACTAAACCCTAGCCTAATAATGAACAAAGATCCACCATAACATATGAAGATAACCTAAGACAATGCAAAATAACTCAAAATCACAAAGATTATACCATCACATGTCCAATAGGGTTTTGATCTCCATTCTTCCTATCTCCATTGATCTTGCTTGATATATTTGCTCTCAGATTTTTATATGCACAAGAGCTCAACAAAGAACGGAATGTGGTTGTAAGTGGAATTGTAGTGTAGCCAAGTACTCCAAAATCAGTCATTAGGTCATTAGGATGTGTCATTAGGGTTTGACAATGAAGAAAGCATCTCCTTAAATAGAAGACACAATGAGAAATGGAGGGTTAAGATTGAGAGGTGTAAAAAGAGAGGTCGGCTAGGATTAGAGGGTAGGTAAAAGAAATACCAAAATAATGAAAGAGGTAGGTAGTGTAGGAAATAAGAGATGAATGACATGTGTCATGTGTAGAAAAAGATAATGAATTAATTAAATAAATAAAGATTTATTTAATTAATAGAAGAAATAGGACAATTAAATAAATAAAATATTTATTTAATTTAGGAAAAGGATAATTTAAATAAATAAATGTATTTATTTAAATGAGAAATAAGGCTAGAAGAGGATAAATGAATTAATTAAATAAATAAAAATTTATTTAATTAATAGAAGAATTAGGCTTAGATAATTAAATAAATAAAATATTTATTTAATTAGACATGACAATTTTAGGTGTCTACATATATATATATATGTATATATATATACATATGTATGTATATATATATACATATGTATGGATATATATATATATATACATATATATACATATATATATATATATATATATATATATATGTATGTATGTACATTTATATACATATGTATGTACATTTATATACATATGTATGTGTATGTGTACTAGATTACTTAACCATAACAAAACATAATATAGAGAAGACCGATCTTAAGATCCATGATCTTTATTGGTCTCATAATCACAAAGTTGAAATAGACATTAGGTCACAAATTTATTTATTTGAGATCTACAACACATCCTTCCATTAATCAACAATAAAGTAATAATCAATTGATCTCATCCATCAAATAAGAATGATAAAGTTTTTTGAGCATTATAGTTCTCTATAATATATTCAATAATACCAACTAAACCTTAAACAATGAATATTTATGAATTCATTTCCTAATACAAATGTAAAGGTTGAATCATATTTAGAGACAAAAGATAGACTCTTTCTTTTTACAAACTTCATTTTAATAAGACAAATAAAATAGTCAAGTGTTCATAGATTATGGAGAATCTGTATGAATCACTAAATAAGCTAAGAATTTAAAATCATTGTTATAATAATTCCTGACATGGCCAACAAAGTTTGGTAATATACACAACATCATACCCTTGGCCAAGTCGTAAGGCTTATTAATATTTTTTATACAACTATAAGAAAAAGACATGGCCAAAATTATTTACAACAAAATAAGACTATCATAGGTTTTGAAACAAGTTGAGAGGCTTTACTTATAACATAATACTATCAGTACAGTGATAAAGTTAAATGATTAGTATTTAAACCGAAGATTCTCTTAACAGTGACCACGCAATTCTTTAACTTGTGTGATGGTAACCTATGGGTAGAGTCAAAATACCCACAAAAAATTTCCACACATTCATTTACTACCAGTACATATGTAGGGATTTAACCTAAGCCAATAATAACTTTCAACAATAATGTTGAAAGGCTATTTAAAAACGCATGATGACAATGCCAAAAGGCTTTCAAACACTTCACTATTCAATCATTTGTAAAAGTCAAGCCAATATGGCTTAAAGATTGGATAAAATACATTCAACCATGCTACTCAATAAAATCTTAATATGACAACGTTTTTTGTTATAGACAAGATAAACACTGTAATGCCCCGCCAAGAACCCTATAGGGAAACAACACATCTAGGCAACTAAAAGGTGTAATAATTGTTTTTTTTAAAGATTGAGTGCATTAATTATAACATTACACGTTTAATTACACAAGCGGAAGTCTAACATTGACATCCTAAAGGGTTACCAACGAAGATTACTTCGAAACTAAACAACCACAAAAGGTTAATCCAATTATCCATCTAATTAGGAAATTCAATTGCAATTAATAAAACCATTCTTATAAAATTGAATTCCACATTGAAAGATTTAAAGTGTTACAATATATTTATTTCAATGATTCATTTACACATAAGAAGAAAGATAACTGAAATAACATACATTCCATTGAATTAAGATTACAATATTCAATAATTACATGGCTTCCAATAATACAAATGAAATACATAGGTTACAATGCCAAGGTTACATAGTTTACTGATACAATGACCACATGGTCTCAAATATACAATAATCTCAAACATGAGTTGATACAAGAGTCGTGAACCAAGAACACCAGCGAAGTCGATCCTTGCATGAAGGTATGAACACAGATATCCAATGGGAAGTGACACTACCACCCGACCATGTGATCGCAAAGTGGAACCACCCCACCGTGCTAGGAGATAGCAGTAGACCCTCAAGCAAGCAAACAAGACAAGTACAACAGTACAACATGACTCCACAAAACCCATGTGACTCAACTCACAAACACTAGTGACCCTAAGGAGAGAGTGTAATCGCATGGCTAAAGGTGGTTACCCTAGGTAGGTCTCCATAGGTTCCAGCCCCCATCTTGGGTTATCTTGGTAACCTCTCCCAAACCCCCGGCTCCATCTAAGTATCATGCGGACCCTACCAATCCCTTCGTGAAGACAAGGTGGTAGGTTTGCCATTTCAGGCCTTCTCACCACATCTTGAGCCTATACAAGCGCTCAACCATGTGCGAGGTACATTATCTTAATTAAATATCTCAACTACCCACCCCCTAATCAATTATTAGGTTATCACTTCTTAACTGAATTTCGAGGGGTTATCATGTCATCCTCTTTGGGCGCGGGCCCCGCTCGAAAGCCACTCTCTCTCATAGGACACTAACAGGAATGGTCTCTCTATGAGAACTCTATGGCGAAACTGACAACCATATCTAATCCTAACAACCTATAGGTGAAGGATACACAAATCATAAACCCAAGATTGACCATTTGGAATAAAACACACAATGACTCACATCAACAGGTTTACACAACAACACCTAACCAAGGGGTATACACAACCTTTACAACATGAGAACCACTCGAAAACAGATTTACAATGAAATATGCTTTTACCAAAAAATACTATTTATTCTAAAGATCCTATGACAAGCAATCTTTTTAAAACAGTAAAAAGCATTAATTACTTGCAAATACGGATATTTCAACAAAATAGAAAATACATCTTTATTGATAAAAGAATGGCAGAGCTGTCATTTGCTCAATAAGGCTAAATTTAAACACATAAAAATTAATCCCCTAACATATTTCCATGATTTAATAAAGAATCTAAATATATGCTTTTCTGAAAATAACTAAATTTTGAATTAATTATATATATACGATAATATAATATATGCATATGAAAATATATATTCACCGAACATACATCATATACATATATTCATATTAAACAATATATATCTATTAACACATAAATTTATTTGCACAAAAATTCATGATACTCAAATAATAAAAATGCCCAAAATTTATAAACATAACACAAATAAATAAAAACTGAATTCTTCATTAATATTGGAGGCACGCAAACCAAGGAGGTGAAATTAATTGTTGTCCTGGTAACCTTTTTGCTACCCTACGGTAGCACTGCTACCCTAGGGTAGCAGGTACTGCCGCAGGTAGCACTGCTACCTTACGGTAGCAAGCTACCGACCCCCTCCCCATTTGACTTTTCTTTTTCTTTTATCTTTTTTTTAAATTTAAAATAAATTTTAATTTAACACAGAGATTACACATTTCAATACTCTCTTTTTTTCTTTTTCTTTTTTAAAGGAAAATTTCAACAGAGATTTTCAAATCTCAACATCCCCACTTTGAGACAACAGAGTCTAATAAAACACAGCATAAAAATAATTATAAAACACTGCAAAAACCCCATTTCTTCAACCAAAATTTTCCTCCATAACCCCGATTTTTCTTTTAACCCAAATTCTAATGTTTTTTTTTTCTCAACCAGGAAGAACACAACATCACATAACACACAAAGAAAATTGTAAGGAACAAAGGAGGGTAAATCTGGCAAAATTTTGCCAGCATAACCCCCTAAAATTTCACAATATCAAGCTAAATAATACAAAAAGGAAATAATAAAACATTTAAACATAAACAAAAACAAGACTCAACCAAAAATATTTTTCTTTTACAATACACGCCAGAAAACTGCAAAGAAAGGAGAAATACATGAGCTAATATATAAATAAATAAATAACTAGGCAGAAGCTATCTAACTTTGGAAAGCTTTCCTGGAGATCTTGAGGAAGAGCTCTTGCAATCAGATATGCATGCCAATCCTTACTTCTCCAACATGCATCCAAGAAAATTTTGAATTTTCTTCCTCCAGACTGCTACCTCCTTCCCGTGAACTCTTCCAAAAAAAAAAAAAAATTCAAAAATATCTTTAACCCAAACCTTTCTAGGTTGAAAATATTTCCCTTTTTCCAAAATATAATATTTCATTTTAAAACTAAAAATGATTTTATTTTCTAATTCCACAAAAGAAATTGAAACTGTAATTTCTCAAAAATCATTACTTTCCCCCTTTTTTTTTTCTTTTCTCATGCCCATTTAATTAACTTTCTAAAAAAAATATTTAAGGAAAGTAAATTTACTTTATTTTATTTATTTCTACTTTATTTTTAAAATCTAGAGAACAATAAATTCATTTAATTTTATTTATTTTCCCACTAAAGTTTAAATAAAATTATATTTCTAAAATAATGCAATTTGCAAACTAATAAAGGAAAGTAATTTTATTTTTAAAATCTAGAGAACAATAAATGCAATTAGTTTTTTTTCTACTAAATTTAAATAAAATTATATTTCTAATATAATGCAATTTGCAACTAAATTTAATCACTTCACTTGATTAATTAAATTTATAATCACCTAAGCATTATAATTCATAAATTAAATATGTTAACTATAAAGTAACACCATAAACTCAATTAATTAATCCAATCTACTAGGGCACACAAATCGAGAAGATCCAAACAAGGACTCTGAAAAATTCAAACAAACCAACTCGACGGCCACACAAAACCAAAAGGGATGACCGACTGACGACACTCACAAGAGCGTAACTGAGGTACAATTAGGGTCAACCACTATCTCCTCCACTCCCATCGAACAAGTAAGGCATGCTCAAACCTATGAAGCCAGGTGGAGAAGATACCCCGTACCTACCCGATACTTGTACCTGCAATGACCTGCATCATCGAACCACATATGCATATATACAAATATAGAATACACGACACTCACACCGATGAAGGAGAAACGTGGCGTTCCTTGTCTCACCGGAGTGAGTGAAGGAAAATCATCCCCTTGCATCCAATACACTCGCAGACATGCAACATATAATTATACATTGCATAGATAAAGTAAAGTGTCAGTACATAGCAATAATCCATAAAATACCATAAATCACAAGTACTGAAATACTGTAAATAAATTATGCATCTCATATCTAGATAAAGCATGAAATAATGTCATATAAGTCTGAATAACACATAATGGTAATGTATCCACTGAAAGTAAACAATAGTAAAATATGAGTCTAATAAGTTCAATCGAGGAGGGGTACTACAAACACTAACTCACCATCAAAGATAATCTAAATATAAATCTTTAGAAGACACTATAAAATTAAATATTCCACACAAAAATAACATGTCTTGTTAATACATTGGTTTATAAAATCGATATCTTTGAGATGCAAAAAATATTGCTTAAATAGTTGAAATAGAAGACCCAACAAAACCTTATGCTTCTTATATAGAAAAAGGAATAAATCTCTTTAGACCCATTTTTCAACAAAATAAGCATTTTTTAGATGCATGAAGCATACAAAGATTCACAAAGCATTATTTCCATATTGAATTATTGAAGTCAAATAAAAAGCTATATATCATAATTAACAACACATAAAATTTGTCAAATCCTCAACTCTATTATTTTGACCTACTTTGCCTTCTTTTTATTCCCTTTGTTACTCTCCAAAACCCCTAATATTTCTCTTGTTTTCTTTTGCATGCCCTAAAAAAATAGTTGTTCCCTTTTCTTATAGAAGTAATGAAGGCTCTATTTATTGTGAAAAATCAAAGAACTAACTACCATTACATTATCTACTTCATGGAGCTTAATAGAGTTCAATGAAATATATATATATATATATCAAAAGAAGAAATTGTACATCAATATGCTCTCTTGTAGGTACCTAATGAGAACCATCAGTGAACAAACTAAAGCCTATTAACAATTAGATACAATATTTACCAACTAGTTTGAGGATACTACAAAATTTGAACACAAACATATAATTAATTACACACATATATATATTAATATACAAAATTTAGATCTTATAAAAAAGATATAAAATATATGTACATATATAATTATCAATATCTATACACATTATTCCATTATTATATAGTTATTTAAATCTTCTATATCATAACATTTGCAAAATAATGCTTTTTGATAACAAAAATGCTTACCTTTTTAAAATTATTCTTTCTAACCAAAAAAAAACACCCCAAACATTAGTATGCAAATAAAATAATTTATACAACATTTCAACATCATGTATCACACAAACAAGAACAACTAATACACCATAATCAAACATCTCACGACAAATAATTACAATCATTGCAACCAAATTAAATTATGTGAGAGTGTGCTCTTATGGTGGTTAGGTGGGTAAGTGCACAAAGATGGTGGTCACAAGGGGGGTATAAGTGGACACTTTTTTTCTGAAATTGGGTGAACCTGAATTTGGAGGCAAAATTTGAAAGTCATCCACTCGAGATATAAAGATAATCAAAGAACAAATATTGTAGTACTCTGAATCTAGTTTCTAAACTACTAAAAATTTTAAAAATTGGATAAGATTAAGGGGGTCAAATTCTTCGCACACGAAAAACTAACCTTGATTTTTTCTGAAAAACATAACAGTGTCTGACGTGCGCATCAAAAAAGTCATAGTTAGACTTAATATTTTGACAAATCCTTTGGCAGAAAGATAGTTAAGAGTGAGCACTAGAAGATGTGTATTTTTTTGTAATTTTTTTTGAGTATTTTTTTTTTTTCCAATCGAGCACATCCTCAAAAATTAGGTACTTGTTCGTGCGCGAAGCATAAGTTGCACTAAACAAATCGAAAATACAATTTTTATTTTTTTTAAATTGTAAAGAATCAAGTGCACTACAATAATATATAAAGTTTTTTAAATTTAGATAATTATATCAAAAGTTATTCAAAAAATGGTGCACCTATGTCTGTGAGAACTATGGAGACACTGGTAAAAGAAATTCAATAATAATATGTTATTGTTGTTCAAATTGAAAAAACATTATATGGTTAGAAAGCTTAGAAGATGGGTGAAAATATGGTGGCAATTTTAGAAATACCCACTTGATGAAGTGTAAACCTGATGATGACAAAGTTGATAAACCAAGTTGATAAAATAAAACACGTCAAAAATGAGAGAAATGAAGGGAAATTAAACTTCCAAACTGTAGCTTTGTCATCCAGGCCTATTTCCAAGCCTAAACAGTCAAAAGCGCGTACGGGGTACTACAAGTTTAAAAAGCGCATACAAGGTACTTATGGTGTAAGCAGTGTGTACGCACTTGTTTTCCTATAAACAACGCATACGCGCTCTTTTTACTATAAACAGCGCTTACGCGCTATTGTATAATATGATATTTTATATATAATATGTGTGTATATATATAATATATAATATGTGTATAATATGATATTGTATATATAATATGTGTATATACATATAATATATAATATATATGTATATATATATAATATATTAAACATATATATACACATGTAAGTGTATTGTCTCCCCCTCTCAAACGCATACAAGGTGCCTCTCTCTCTCTCTCTCTCTCCCTTCCTCCATACCTCATCCGTCTCTCTCTCCCTCGCTTTATCCCCTTCTCCCTTCCTCCATACCCCATCCCTCCCTCTTTCCCCTTATCCCTTCCTCCATACCCCATCCCTCTCTCTCTTGCTCTCTCCCCTTCTCCCTTCCTCCATACCCTATCCCTCTTTCCCTTCTTCTCTCCCTCCCTCCCTCCATACCCCACTGCAACTGTGTTTGCACTTCTATAGAAGTAAGTGAAAAAATTTCTTGTCTGCAACTTCCTCTTTGTTTTTTATCATGTATGCTCTCCTAAGAAAATTGACTAATGGATTTGTGTGTGTATATTGAATAGGAGGAATAGGGTTTGAAATTGAACCACAAGTGTATTACCGTGACAAACAAGGAAACCTGCAGCAATAATCTTCTCGAATGTGTTTTTAATGAGCTGAGCAGATGTGGAAAATAGTGTTAACAAAGCAACATGATGAGCCAGAGTACTAGCAATATGTTTTTCAAAAGGAAACAATAGGTAGGAAGAGAAAGAGGGAGCGTAACACAAATGATGTCCTGTAGAATGATAGTGGTGGGTATGCGAGAGTTCCCATGTTGTTACACAATGCCTGTCACCTAAAGAAATTAAAGTTTGTTGTATGCATGGCAGTGGTAGTATATGATCATCATCACTTGTGAAACAGCTTGGAACGGTACATACCCATGAAAGAAATCAAGTGTGTAATTCCTATAGTCACAATCGAGATCAGTCTTATAACCTTGCAAATTTAATAGCATCATATGTTTTAGAACTTAGGCAGTAGTCTTAGGGTTAGGTCAAGCTCTTACACTTTCTTTTTAGCGAAGCCTCGTTGTTTGTTCGCTTGGAGTCTCATTGTATGATGTTCTATTCATAACTTTAAATTTAATACATCATTTTATTAGCCCACCATATGACCCCTTAGGTGTCATTAGAGGTTGTATTGTTTCCTAAGAGGTCATATGGTGTCCTGTGACCCCTTAAGACTCCTCGGGACACCAGTGACCCATAACAACATCATATGCTTGTTCTAAAGGGTCCTATGGTGTTCTATGACCCCTTAGGACACCATTTTGTGTCGTTATAGGTCCTATGGTGTGCTAAGGGATGATATAGTGTCATATGACCCCTTAGGACACCCTATGACCCCTTAGATGTTGTTAGGGGTCATATTGTGTCATGGATTCGATATCTCTTCCTCTCCCTTCGTCCCCCCTCCTTCTCTCCCTATCTCCCTCTCCCTCTCTCTCTCTCTCCACTTCTCCCTTCCTCCATACCCCATCCCTCTCTCTCGCTCTCTCCCCTTCTCCCTTCATCCATACCCCATCCCTCTTTCTCTTCTTCTCTCCCTCCCTCTTTCTCTTCTTTTGTAATTCCTATAGTCACAATCGAGATCAGTCATATGGTGTCATGTGTCCTTTCTCTCTCCCTCTCCCTCCTTCCCTCCCCCCTCTTCTCTCCCTCTCTCCCTCCCTCTGCCTCTCTCCCTCTCTCTACCTTCCCTCCCTCCCTCTCTCTCTCTCCTTCCCTCTCTCTCCCTCTCCCTCCCCCCCTCTCTCTCTCTCCCCTCTCCTCTCCCTCCCTCCCCCTACTCTCCCTCTCCCTTCCTCCATACCCCTTCTTCTCTCCCACCCTCCCCCCTCTTCTCTCCCTCTCTCCCTCCCTCCTTCCCTTCCACCCCCCCTCCTCTCTCCCTCCCCCCTACTCTCCCCCCTCTCTCTCTCTCTCCCTCCCTTCCTCCATACCCCTTCTTCTCTCCCACCCTCCCCCTCTTCTCTCCCTCGCTCCCTCCCTCTACCTCTCTCCCTCTCTCTACCTTCCCTCCCCCCTCTCTCTCTCTCTCTCCCTCTCCCTCCTTCCCTCTCTCTCCCTCTCCCTCCTTCCCTCCCCCTCTTCTCTCCCTTTCTCCCTCCCTCTACCTCTCCCCCCTCTCCCTCTCTCTCTCTCCCTCTCTTCCTCCATACCCCTTCTTCTCTCCCACCCTCCCCCTCTTCTCTCCCTCTCTCCCTCCCTCTACCTCTCTCCCTCTCTCTACCTTCCCTCCCCCCTCTCTCTCTCCCTCTCTCCCTCTCCCTCTCCCTTTCTCTCCCTCTCCCTCCTTCCCTCCCCCTCTTCTTTCCCTCTCTCCCTCCCTCTACCTCTCGCCCTCTCCCTCTCTCTCTCTCCCTCCCTTCCTACATACCCCTTCTTCTCTCTCTCTCTCTCTCTCTCTCTCTCTCTCTCTCTCTCTCTCTCTCCCTCCTTCCCTCTCTCTCTCTCCCTCTCCCCTCTCTCTCTCCCTCCCTCTCTCTCTCTCTCTCTCTCTCTCCCTCCCTTCCTCCATACCCCTTCTTCTCTCCCACCCTCCCCCCTCTTCTCTCTCTCTCTCCTTCCCTTCCCCCCCTCTCCTCTCTCCCTCCCCCCTACTCTCCCCCCTTGTTTGGAAGGTTCTTGTGCTATATGTGGTGGTTTGCAACGTTTACCAAGATGCGTACATTTGGAGAGCACACATGAAATTGGTATGAAACTATTTTCTTTCAAAAAATACAAGATAGTCACACATGGAGTTAAAGATGGAAAAGATTTGAAGAGATGTGAGCTAGTGAAAAATGATATATGTGGAGCTCAATTTATGAAAATGTTTCAAGAGAAACTAGTTTATGAGTACATAATGCATACACATAGAGCTTGATGGTTAGATGAGCAATTCAAGTTATGTATGGACACATTTCCTCTTGGCACCATTGTCTCTATCATTGATTTCGCTGAAAATTATACACTACAACCTCAAAATGAAGTGCAATCCATGTATTATCACTCTACACAAGTTTCTATTTTTGTACACATAGCATTCATGCATGCAAATGATAGCACAAAGGAGGATAGAAAGGTTGTAAGAGAGTATCACTTCTACATAAGTGATGATTGTACTCATTCATCAAAGTTTGTACAAGGATGCTTTAAAGTTTTCTATGATAGTTTAAGGGAAAGGAATAGATGATACAACTGACACTTAATATGGTCAAATAATTGTACTGCACAATTCAAGAATGCAAGGATGTTTTATTGGTTGACAAGGATGTATGTGATAAGTGGTGTACAACATTTTTGGAATTTCACTGAGGCTGGACATGGTAAGGGAGAGCATGATGGTGCAAGAGCATGTGTGAAAAGAGCCCTAGCTAGGGAAGAATTGAAGTACAAAGGTGGTGCTAAGTTGATAGATGCAAAAACAATTGTGCGATGGTGTAACTCTACGATGGGTCTAGGTAATCTAGGTACGTCAATGTTTCATAGATATTTTTAGTTGATCATTGAATCTAACATTGAAAACTATCTAGATTGTTGTATAGTTGCAGGATCGAGTGACATGCACTCATTTATGAGTTCAAATTAAAGTTCACTAGTAATTTATATGAGACAAATGGTATGTTTTTGCTCTTCATGCATGTATTGTTTGTGGGAAGAATGTGAATCACAAGAGTGGGTTGACAAATGGTCTTGTAGTCCGTTCATTCCCATTGATTCATATCAAATTCTCAAAGCACTACAATTAAGCCAGATGGAGACATCAGTGGATTTTGACCATGTATCCGACCTAATGGATTCAAGTGATTTTTTGAGTTAATTTTTTTGCAAGTATTCTTTTTGGTTCATTTTGTTGTACATCATACTTTATTTTTGGTATTAATTAACACTTTATAAAATGCAGGCCATGTGTATGCAGTTGTTGCAGAAGAGAATAATGAAGAAGGAACATATTACTATTTGTGTCGTTGTGTTGAACCTAAAAGAAAATTGACAGCCACAATCATTGACAGAGAGGGTATTGAGTACCCAATAGGGTCTGTTTTCATGACAGAAACATGGCTTCAAAGATACCCTATCTAGAATTCTGATGTTTGGTTGTTCGAGGACTTTGAAACACACAGACATATTCTTCATTTCTCTAACCTTGTTATTGCAACAAATATTCATTTGATGAAGCATCATGGTAGACCTCATAACAATATTTTATGGAAAGTTCGTGAATCTGACCACGAGGCAATACTTGACACAATACGGGTTAGAGTCGATCCTGAAGGCTCACTTGATTGATTCTACGGTTCAGAGTAGAATGATTTTGAGAATTTTGTATAAATCGTCGACAAATTGTTCTATATTCATTTTTTGTATATATAAATGCCCATGAGATGATTTTTACATGTTTAGGGGCATAATTTTGTATATTTAAATGGCAATGAGCTGATTTGTACATATGTACATGCCAAATTTTGTATATTAAAATGGCGATGAGTTGAATCACACATATTGTAATGCCAAATTTTATATAAAAGCCCATGAGATGATTTGTATATTAAAATGGTGATGAGTTGAATCGCACATATTGTAATGCCAAATTTTGTATAAAAGCCCATGAGATGATTTGTAAGACATTTTTTTGTATAATCAAATAGCCAAGAGCTGATTTGACCATGATTAGAGGCAAATTTTTGAATAATTTGTGACAATGTTTTGTTACTATTTTGTGTGTCAATGTTTTGTGACTATGTTTTGAGTATATGTGATGTGTCCCTGGTCAATCATGAACATTCTTGATTCTTGTATAATCATGGAGAATTTTTTGAGTCATTATCGGGTCATAAGGGTCATAGATTTAGATTAGATACAATTTGAGCAAAAATTGTCATTGTTGTCAAAAAAAGTGTCAAAAAAGTTGTCAAGCAACTTCTACATTGCGTAGGTAGGGTATGACACTCAACGTTCCGGTGCTTTGGGATGCATGACAGGGGCATGCCTATCATAAAACTACCCACCCGGATACGCTTGTGACATCGATTTGTGCACACAACAAACCAAATCAATTCTAGCCAATCTGGCAACTTTGCATTGCATGCAATTGACGACTTTTGCAGCAGGCGAAAAAATACTACCAATCGAAAATGGCTCCGAGTCATCAAAAATAGAGAGAGGACATTGTAGAGGAGCCTCACGCGACCCCATGGGCTCAAACGGATCGACCATATGTGTTCTGCATTGGAAGAAACAGTCTGTCAAAATTTGATAATTTTTTGGACTCATGACACTTGAGAGATCGCCCCGGTATGGTATGACTCTTGACGTTTCGGTGCTTTGGGATGCATGACAGGGGCATGCCTAGCATAAACCTGCCCACTCGGATGCGCTGGTGACGTCGGTTTGTGCACATGACGAATCGAAACAATTCTAGCCAATCTGGCAACTTTGCATTGCATGCAACTGATGGTTTTTGCAGTAGGCGAAAAATGCTACCAATTGAAAATGGCTTCGATTCATCAAAAACTAAGAGAAGACATTGTATAGGAGCCTCACACGATCCCATGGGTTCAAACGGATCGACCATATGTGTCCTAGATTGGAAGAAACAGTCCGTCAAATTTTGACATTTTTTTGGACTCATGACACTTGAGAGATCGCCCCGGTATGGTATGACTCTCGATGTTCTGATGCTTTGGGATGCATGACAGGGGCATGCCTAGCGTAAACCTACCCACCTGGATGCGCTTGCGACATCGTTTTGTACACACGATGAACCGAATTAATTCTAGCCAATCTGGCAACTTTGCATTGCATGCAACTGACAGTTTTTGCAGCAGGCGAAAAATGGCTACCAATTGAAAATGGCTCTGACTCGTCAAAAACCAAGATAGTCCATTGTAGAGGAGCCTCACACGATCCCATGGGTTCAAATGGATCAACCATATGTGTCCTGGATTTGAAGAAACAATCTGTCAAATTTTGACAATTCTTTGGACTCGCGGCACTTGAGAGATCGCACAGGTACGGTATGACTCTCGATGTTCCGGTGCTTTGAGATGCACGGCAAGGGCATGCCTACCATAAACCTACCCACTCGGACATGCTCGTGATGCTGGTTTGTGCACACGACAAACCAAATCAATTCTAGCCAATCTGGCAACTTTGCATAGCATGCAACTAACGATTTTTGCAGCAGACGAAAAAATGCTACCAATTGAAAATAGTTCTGACTCGTCAAAAACCAAGATAGGCCATTGTAGAGGAGTCTCACGCGACCCCACGAGTTCAAACGGATCGATCATATGTATCCTGGATTTGAAGAAATAGTCCGTCAAATTTTGACAATTTTTTGGACTCAGGGCACTTGAGAGATCGCACCGATATGGTATGACTCTCGACGTTCCAATGCTTTGGGATGCATGACAGGAGAATGCCTAGCATAAACCTTCCCACCTGGACGTGCTCATGGCATCGGTTTGTGCACATGACGAACAAAATTTGACCATTGCGAGCGTGAGGGTGCTCTCGCACCAAACACATATTGTTGTTTATATTCATATTGTCAATTTTTGTTGTTTATATTCATATTGTTGATTACATATGCAAAGATTCATTTAAATTTATAAAAGGGCAGCCACCAAATACATCGAATACACAATAATGAACTTAATACAAGGAGTTTTGTAGGGTTAATTCAACATTTTAGAAATTTTATCAAATCATATTCCACGATTGCAATGTTTTATATCATATATTTTTGTTTTTTATATTCATATTGTTTTTTATTAGGGGAAAAATAGGTTTTGGGGGGACCCGAAACCCCATACAACAGGTTTTGGAGGGACCCGAAACCCAATAGATTTTACCAGGATCTAGAACCCAACAAAGTAGGTTGCTAAAAGAAATAAACTATGAAAAACCACCGCCAAAATCCAGTAAAGATGACTAAAACTAGCAACAACCAGCATAGTCACGCCACACCCAACAAAGCTACAACTCCAAACTATAGCATGAAACAATAATAATCGAGGGTATACCAAGCACCCTCAGCCAACTATCAAGGTTTTGAAAGGTACCCCTAACCTTCAATAACAACACCAGATTACAACAGATATTCATACAATTTGAATCTAGCCAGTAGGGGTTTTGAAAGGCTCCCTCAACCTTCAAACTGGGTTTTAAAGTGGAACCCAAAACCAGCAACCAAGGGTTTTTCTAGGCACCCTCAACCTTAAATGATGAGCTCAGAACTCCAAACACATGATTTTCCCCAAACCAAAGACGGCAGAAAGACAAACTATGCCCTTTAAAACTATTAGCAACCGTCCAGCCTATAGGATAAACCAGGAGCCCAAAACTAGAAATAGGGGGAACAAAGACCCCAAAAACCAGAAGGAAGGAGGCCAAACCAAGAAACAACAAAAAGGAACCAGTCCCGGAGACAAGCTGGGAGTCTAGAAAAAAGATCTTCCAACCCCACCCAAGGAGACTCCCAAGAGAAAAGAAACCGGCATCCATAGCCAGCAGTAAGAGGAGCACCAAAAGTTGAAAATCCCCAATATTCCATCTCTCCACCTCAATAGGAAAGAGCTCCACCTCTACAGGACGAAGAATGAAGCAGAAAGACAACAACCAGCACTCTCCAGCAGCAAGCAAAAACCAGCCCTTTCCCCTCCACCAAATATCCACCTCCATAGGAAATATGGTCACCTCTAACAAACAAGGAGGGGAAGAGAGCAAGAGCCAAGAAATCCCTCTCAAAGGTTCACACCAAAGACAACTTTGCAAGAGGAGCACCAAAAGTTGAAAATCCCCAACATCCCATCTCTCCACCTCAATAGGAAAGAGCTCCACCTCTACAGGACAAAGAATGAAGCAGAAAGACAACAACCAGCACTCTCCAGCAGCAAGCAAAAACTAGCCCTTTTCCCTCCACCAAATATCCACCTCCATAGGAAATATGGTCACCTCTAACAGACAAGGAGGGGAAGAGAGCAAGAGCCAAAAAACCCCTCTCAAAGGTTCACACCAAGGCCAACTCTCCACCTCCATGGGAGAGTAACCTAACAAAGAAGAACCGAAAAAGGAAGCTCCTTTGAAGAACCAGAGCGCCAAAGGCCAGAACATCAACAAACCCTCAGCACAAAGGAGAGGAGAGAACACATAGAGCCTCTTCACAAGAGATCCGCCAGGGTCCCAGATCTGCCCAAACACCATCAGGAAAACACCCCCCACCAAAGAAAGAGCAGAAAAAAGGCCATTGACAGGAACCACCGCACACCCCTGATGACCAAAAATAGAGGCCACAAAAAACCCTTGCCAAAACGCCTCCATTGCTGACACAGCCTCCACTCCTTCCTAAGTACCAAACTCCTCCACCCACCATTCCAGCAAAGAAGAGCCATGAAGAGCCCCATCAGACGGCTTAGAAGGTGAAAGGAGGAGAGGGATGAGATCATCCTCATCCGCAGTATCATCTTCCCCATCTTCTGCAACTCCTATGCAGGAAACCCCTCCCTCTCCCGCTCTCCCGCTCTCCATTTTTATATTCATATTGTTGATTACATATGCAAATATTCATTTAAATTTATAAAAGATCAACCACAAAATACAACGAATACAAAATAATGAACTCAGTACACATTTATTGGATCGAATATCGATATTTATATATATATAAAAAGGCATGTCTGCCAAGTCAATACAAGTATTACAAAAATGTGGCATATGTCATGTCCAAATTGATATACAATAAAAATGTAGAATATATCTACATGTATTGGTCATTCTATAACCAAAACTAACACTATATGATCCTAAACTTGTGGTGGATCATCAAAATCAAGCCTCTTCGATGCAGTATGCGGCTCTGTAAATGGCTGGAAAACCATAATTCAAAAGCCAAGTCAGAATTCTTTTGTAGAAAATAGTTCACAATTAACAACGTAACTATACATTTAACTTTAATTCCTTTGCAATTTAAATGTAGATTACCTCATCGGCTGATCTAGGAGCTAATGTCTTTGCTCTCCTCTCCTTGTCACTCTTAGGAGTTTTCTTGAAGACATACTTAAATGGATCCACATTATGGTCGTACCGCGAAGGGGTCTATTGTAGATTAAATGTATAATTAATGCAATATACTAACATAAATATATCAAAAACACTTAAAAGCTATAATATAGAGAACAATGGTGTACCTGTGCCTGAGATGCTTCTCCAATGGACTGAGGATGGCTCACCATCGATGTAGAAACTGTCGCTATTACCTATACAAAAAATGTTCAAAGATTAAATACAATTAATATAATAATAAGTATTGAAGGTTAAAAACAATTAATTTTACATATCAAACAAAAGTGTACCGGATCCTGAGATGCTTCTCCAGTGCAAGGAGGAGGGTTCGCCATTGATGAAATAGGTATGGATATTTCCTGTATGAAAAAATTATAAAATAATAATATATCACAAGTTCACATGTACACGTGCATATAATCATGAAATTAAGAAAATAAAGTAGAGATACATACCTCTGCCCTCTCTTGATCCACGAGCGAATCAAGTGCATTCAACAAATCCACATAGCTCAATGGTCGTTGTACATGTAAAATAGACAAAAAATACTAATCAATCTACAAACCCCAGCTAATATTTGATTTCAACATTTTCAAACAATTGTACAACTAAAAATGTGTTTAATTACCTTCTTCCTACGTTTTGGCGTCTTCGAGGAATCCTTTTTCTTAGGACGAGCCCTAGATGCGGAGGGGGTACCCTAAAAAAACAAAATTAACATGAGATATTAGTACAGATAATAAATTAAACATAATTTTAAAAATCTAAAATGAAATGACTTGCATATTCCATCAAAATAATACATAAAAAGGGTTGTACAAAATATAATACCGTATAGCCTTGTAGGCCAAAATCGATCGCTGAGAGCGTGATGTCATCAATCTGGAACATTTCGTCCCTTGTCAACACCTACAAACCAGAAATTAGACCAAGCATTAAAGATAGTTAGTACATATTGTATTTTTTTGAATTCAAAGTGTACTATTCTATTTTAACATGTTACAAAATTTATACCTCAAGCATAGAAGTTGTAGCTATAGTAACTAGGGGAGTATGGGATACCGTTGCTACATCCTAAAATGCATATTATTTGTCTCAATTTAAATCAATGTATAAATGAAAATTCATTTATGTAATTACAAATTTAAAGTGACTGATAAATAAAATGCTATGAATTCAAATCAACACACCTGTGTCTGTGGCTCATGGGCAAACACCGTGTCCATCAACTCATCTGTCAGCGCGAAATCCTCAACCGTGTGGGCCTGACATCTACTCCCACAAATCGTGCACAGATGAGATGAGGATCCATCTGCATCGGCTGCATCATCTATCCCCGAGCATATCCCCGAGCAACTGATACACATGTGCTGGATGGGCTCTCTATCGCCACCTAATGGCTCATCATCCAATACAATAGGGTATGCTAATGATGTCCCATGCTAGATGATGGCACTAGTCAATGTTGTGGCCGCCTAAAGAGTCTGTAGCTCCATCGACTCTTTCAGCTCTACTAGGACAACCTGATGCACCTTGGGTTTGGGTGCTAGGGGGCGGCAACTCTCCACGGGTAATCGCCTACGGGCTCCAAGTCTATCTTGGGCAAAACCACCACCTCTACCATGGAACTCTCTCATGTCAAAATAGTTTTGGCACACATTGAGCACAAACTCACAATATACTTTTCTCAAAAAATATAATGGCACTTCATAATTATTACAAGGTGGATCATCAAAGACCATCCACCACCTCTGCCAAAAAAGATTCTTCATCTGCACATTGGTACACCAATGTATGGGAAACGTCTTTGTGGCTGCTTATTTTTCCATGTTTTTTTTGGGTGGTGTCCAATTTTCTGACCACTATCTTTGACACAAAATCATCAAATCATTGCAAATCATAAGAGGTTTTTACACAATTTCTACTGGCTCAATCCTCTTAATCTGCCTTCTCAATGCTGCAAAAATGCAAATTTTCAGTTGAAAAACAATTGTATTATGCAAATTTGTATTTTGTATGAGAATAGCCATCACCATATATATATTATTAAAAAAAATCAACTAAAAAGGCTAAGAAAGATTAGTTCATAATGAGGTGCATCATACTTTTAAAAGGGTGCATTAGCATATTTGAATCATAGTTATCCATTTTGGAGTGAGATCGCAATGCCATCTTATGGTTTCCAACCTCTTTCTTGTGATTTTGTTTCATTCTCTTTTGCACCACTTTCCACTCCGAGGGAGGACACAATGAATGAGCATTTGTTTCAATCTTGTCGTCCGCCATGAGAGGAAATGTCTCTTCTGCTAGTTCGAAAGGTTCCATAAAAGGTGATTTCTCACTATGATCGGGGTGTGTAGTCTCATCAACATTTGATTTTTCCGAGCATCTCTTCCCAACTTGGTTAGAAGTAAGGACCATCCGCAGTGTAATGTTGTAGCTGGGCATCTCTCCACCATGTATAATCTTTGTTAAATTAAATATGGGGTATAGAATGCATCAGTTTTATAGTGTATTTATATTATTAGACGGATACATTTTATCGATCTCATAGATGGGACACTCAATAACAAAATTCCCTATTGGAAAAGAAAACCTTCATAATCGAGTGTCTGACCAGTAGCGTTCAACGACATTAAATGTAATTTCTGTAGGAAGAGCCTTCGAAGTATGCAGATCTACCGGAAAACATGCAAAAGTAGTGTGTGTGAAGTCTATAGTGTCATGATTCAAATCAAAATTGAAGTGGGAAATTAGGCAGACGAATCCCATGACCCCCATATTAGGGCACAAAAGCAATCTTCTAAGCAACAGAAAATAGGGTGGATTTGTTTTGGGAGGTCGAGTTTGTAGCGCGATTTGGTAGGGTAGAGCAGCTCCACATTGTATGTTACTGTTCATGCAGTTCTTAACAATACAAGAAATAGAGAATATCAGCAATGAATTCAAACAGTAGATAAATGGAACTACTAATACTGATGCTCCGATCTCCCAGAAAATAATGGAATTAACAAATTCATTTGCAAAAACACATTTTCTTTCAAATATAATAGCAACAAAGTTTTGATTTGAAAATGACAGAACTCTTGAATAAACTAAAGCCTCAAAAAGATGTGTCACACATTTATCTAGAATAATTTACCATTTATGAATATCAACAATACGGTTGAAAGGCTATTTACCATTAAATGGCAGAAACACCCAAGATGAAAGTGCCAAAAAACTTTCAAGTACTTCACAATTCAAACGTCTCTAAAAGATAAGACGATATGGCTTATAATATTAGATGAAATAAATTCACTCATGCTAAATGATTTCTTAATATGGTAGAGACTTTTGTTATAAGGAAGATAAAACCTAATTCACCTCCAAAGGTAATCTCAACTAAAAGCTTTAGGATACAAGTTGTGGACCTTGGACATCCTATCCCTTATATCTTTCTCTGCCTATATGGAATAGAAGCATATTCAATAAGAAGTTCAAGAACATCTTGCTCAATGGAAAAAAAGTCCACAATTCTTAGAGTAAAACTAGTGGAGGCTCTATCACTAAAAAATTTAAAATCAAATAAATGAAATAAACAAAGAAAACTGAAGTTAAAAATCAATATTTTAGTTGGAGATTGATTAGGAGTGATTAATGAGAAAAACGTGACAACTGATCAACCAAATTTTGCAATTATAAGATATACAAAGTTGCATAACCATGAGATAGTCCAAACTGACTACCATTTGTGCAGAGATGTAATAGTTTATTCAACAGACATTATATATAGGTTCAAGAATTAAAGTCAAATAGATATAATCTTCCAGATGCTTAAAACACAAAGCATCTGTTAATATTTATTTCTATTTATACTAATGATAGATTATCCTTGCCTATAACTTTATAAGAGATTCAAGACACTGCAGAATATGATCAAGCTGTCTAAAAGCATGCACAGTGCTGACAGAATCCTCCAGTTTTAACTTGAAGTTTAAGGGTACAAAATATCTAAAATAAAATGAGCTAGTGGAAATAAATCTGAACCGATTCAAAAAGGAAAGAGTTCAGCTCAATCTCACACAAAGGAGGTGGGCAAAGTTAATATTGACAGTAATATAAACTATCTAAATTCAGATTATAGTTTTACTTCAATGGCTCGCATTCCAGCCCTAGTTGTTTCAATTTAGCCTGCAACTTCTCAACTCCTGCAGAGTCATTCTTGGCCTCCATTGCCCTGCTCTTCATGTTGAAATCATAACATTCAAGTTTGCTTCTCCTTTGCAGCTTCGTCCTCAATACGAAATTTATGCGCTTCAGCTACCATTCTATCAATCTCTTCCTTGCTCAAACTCCTATTCTCATTGTAAATGGTAATCTGTTTGCTGTTCCCGCTTTCCATGTTGAGCACTGAAACCGTCAGAATTCCATCCGCACCCACTTCAAAACAGACTTTGAGCTTTGAGACTCCAGCTCGCATTGGTAGAATTCCATCCAGAACAGAACTTCCCAGTAAATTGTTGTGGGCAACCAAACAGAGACTTTGTAAACTCTGATGGTTACGGATCGTTGATTGTCATTCACAGTGGCAGGAAAAAGTTTCTCCACCCGAGTAGGAATGCGAGTCTTCCGAGGAACCACCACACTCTGGCTAACACGATGAGATGAAGGATACGAAAATGAAAAAAAACAAAAGATTGGGTTTCTGTTTTGGCATTGTGAGCAGTAATTTTAGCTTTGACTGCTTAGGTGTGCTGTGGGCCCATTCCTTCCTCTAACGTTATTTCACGTGCGTTTCCGTTCTGCAAACAATCACTGTTAACATTTCCGTTGCTGGTGTGGGCCCCTCCTAACCCATCTTGTTTGCCGTTACCAACCGTGGTTCCCGTCCGCATTAATCCCGCCCAAAATTTAATTTTTTAAATTGTTTTCTCCTGCCCGTAAGTTCTCCAACAGTGACAAATAGGTTTGTGACTGGAACAGATCTCAGTTTCACGCAGCCTGTGCTAAAATGGGAGCTTTTGAACCGGGTAGGGACATCCTTCATAAATGTGTTGGAAATGCAAGCTGAAAGACATGCATGTAAAACGTGGAAGCGTAGACAGTTTAACAAGATGCCTCGAAGAAATGTAGTCTCAATGAATGACATGGTTGCCGGATATGCAGAAAATGCATTTGTTTAAATAATTTTGCCAACCTGTTTGCGTGACTCATATGGAGGAGGTTTTTCAAATATTGTAGTGTTATTTTCAATTATGGCCAAGAATATGTAACACAATATGGAATTGCTACAAGCAAAGGTTGAATAAAAAGAACACTAACGAGGATATGATAATTTTAATAGACTTCTATTTAGTTTTTAAATATTTTTATCATTTTATTATGATTAGTATGTGTTATTAAAAAAAATTGTGAGATAATTGAATTGATTTAATAGTTTAAATTCTTTTTTGCACTATCACTTGGCATATAATGTTGCAAGTGTGTTTCCATATTTTGTGTCCGAAAAATATGTTCTAAGAAATTAAGTGTTCCCTTTACAATTTACAAAAGTATATTGAGACAATTCAAATTTACACACTATCTTTCAAGCCATCATGTGTCATTTCCTTTATAACTAATCATTTGTATTTGATTTGGGGAGAGGACCGAGTAGTTGAGCACCCTAACTTCACGCTTCTCAAAATCCTACGTGGAAATTTCAAATCACTCTCATTTTTTACAGCAGCTTACTTGGCAAGTCCCTTGCTTATAACTAAGGTTTTAGGGCCACATCATCAAATATTATGCCACATTAGCATTATTTTTGCCAAGGTGTCCAAAACAACCCAAAAAAAAGATGAGATCGATAGTCATACAAAAAGGGACCCCATACTTGTGCAACTGATGTACCATCACATGATTGGTTAGTTTTTACAACTTAGGATAAATTTCATTCAATTATGGGTATTAAAGTCACAACTACTGGTGCAATATTGTCAAAAAATTGGACTTTAAATCAACAAGTATGGGTAATAAATCAATAAATGCTATCACAACAATTGGAACGGGCTCAACTATTGGGTCCTCCCCCTAATTATGTTATTTTATTTCTAAAATAAATTAAATAATATGTTATTATTATTTGATTCTATTTTTAGCATCTTATCCAATTAATCATCATTTTTTCTATATTTTACCTCGGGTATTGAAATATAAATATTATTTAACTAAGTTGATCTCATTCATTCTAAAAATTAACCATAAGCTTGATTTCTTTTGTGATATGATGTTGTTATTTGAAGCTTCCATATTATATCATTTGACTGGTGAGGCCAAATATGAGGGACATCATAGATCCAACATGAATACTCAACAATATCACCCCTAGTATGGGTTCGAACCTTAGTGGCAAGAATCATGACACCACAACTTAACCATCACATTATGTCATTATCAAAAACATAAGCCACACTTGCTCTAGCCTACGAAATTCATTAGTTTTCCTTATATATAGCTAATAGAGATATCATTCAACCAATAACTAGAATACAAACTTCAATACAATGAGTGAGAGATAAGGTTTCAAATTTCTCTAGCAATGACACTATAGAAGAAGATGAGGATTCAAACATGGTGAGGGGGATGAAATTGCAAAAGGAAATTTGGTTTCAAATGGTGAGGGAGATGGCATTGTTGGAGATGTCAACCTTAGGCTAGGAAGGGGATTTCTCTCCTCACCCTTGTTTCTTTTTTGCTTCCTACTTAGACATTGGAAGGGGTTTTTACCACTCATGATTGGGTCTACTAGTTTATCAATAGTTTCTATTAGGAATCTTCATTCTTAGTGTTTGAAGGTATTCTATTAGGGATCCACTACTTCTCATTTTATTCCTCTTATTCATGTTTTAAGTTTTGTATCTTCTGGGGGGCATGGTGTTCAATCTCCTAGTGTTGATAAGGCTATCTTCTATGGTGCCCCTTGTCCCTCCCTTAGCTTCTTTAGTTCTACTTTCAAAGTGGTCTTTGCTTCACAAAGTGTTGATGGCATTTTCTATGGAGCCCTCTATTCTTTCCTTTTCTATTTTAGTGCTAGGATCAGAATTGTCCTTGTCCCCTACCTTATTTATAGATATATAATGAATTGCTTGTTAGAGCTTCAATCAAGGGCTATAGATTTCTTATTTTGAGTGACTATGTTTTTTGAGGTTGGATTTTGTTGGACTTTTTCTCCTTGTCTTTTTCTTGTGGGAAGGGTTTCTACTTTGTATTTATTAGATATGATTATTGCACCTTCATCTAGTGTCCACCTGTGTAAAGGTTTTGCTTAGGTTAAAATGATAGTTATTCTCAAGTTATTGGTTTATTGTGTTGTTACTGTGAGAGGACTATTGTTGTCATTATCTCAATCATTACCCCTTCTTCCCCTCTTGAGTAGGACTTTTTTCTCATGGGAACTGCTAGTGGCTTGACCTAGTGGTGGAAGGAAGTGGCTAATATGCCTTTTGTTGTTGGCATATGTAAGAGGTCTCTTAAACTTCTTAGATGAAAAGGCTTAATTTTCTCTTCCTAAGGGGTCATGTTCTATCTCACCTTAGTAAGTTTAAGGATTGTAACATTAGAGTTTTCTCCCCTTTTATGTTGGGCTTCTTTGCCTCTATTAGGTCCCCTGATATTGTGGTGGTTAGGTCCTAAATTGGTTGAAGTTGAACATTATTGGGATATTTGATGGTTCTCAAGCTAACATTAATGTTATTTATCTCTAGGTGGTTTACAACTAGAACGTCAATAAGGATAAATCAAGTTACAATTTGATTTGTCTATTCTTTCCCTTCAAAATTAGTTAATTAAGCTTTTGCTTGATCTAGATACCTAGATGTTTGGTCTCTTCTAGTCAAGTAACTTATATTTGTTACGTTTGTTGGGGGGGACCTTCTTTGGCCCATTCCTTGCTAGTCTTTATTATAGTTCAAGGTGTTTTGAGGATACTTTGAAAACCAATCTTTTCTCTAGTCTATGTTGTGAAATGAAGTTTTAAGTTTAGGGTTGTGATACTTGTTTCTTGTTGGTTCTTTGCTCTAATCAAAATCTTTTCTTATGCTCATCAACTATAAAGTGGCACCCAAACTAATAATCTCTCTATAAAAGATTCTTATCTAACATCGTATTTTATCCTACTTCAAAATTAGAATGATATAATAATATAAACATCAAAACTTATAATGGCTTGTAAATATCGCTATACAAGAATGATTTTAATTGTAGAATTAATGTATTGTACAACTCTACAAGATGTACATGAAATAATAAAGGCGGGGAATGTTAAGGAAATATATTTAATAGATAACTTGTTTTCTCCGAGTTGGTTGTGCTAACACCACCATCAATAAGAGATAAATGGTCAAGTACTTCCTCCATCTCTCTATTAGCTATCTACCATCTTCCCTATCCACCAATCCTCTATATCACATCCTCATCCTCATCCTCCATCCATACCATTTTAAAAATCTCAAAGAAAAAGGAAAATGCAAAGACAAATTGTAATTCATCCAATGGAGAAAACTTATTCTCTGGGCAGCTTAGGTGAGTACCATGAATAAATCCTCGCAAACATGGATCATGTATAATCACTCATCCTCTTGAACTTTACACTTGAGGGAAAACTTCATCTACACTATCCTACCTATCACATCTCCAATATCTTTCATCCCTTATCCTTTGTCCTATCTCCCTCCTTTTCAACCTTTGATATTGATGACGCTAGGGGTAAAATTGGACCACACATAATTTAGAAAATGCAAACCTTACTTCCTATACCATCCACCCCTTTTACATTATCCTCCAATCATATCCCTTTGTAACATAGTCCATGGAGCTCCATCATCCTATCCTTGGATCTACTATCCTCCTATATCCTATCGCAATCCATCCATCCATTGAATCCCCCATCTGCTACCTAAGAAAACCCTCTAGATTCTTTCATCCTTGTCTCAAGCCTTGGTTCTCCTTGTTATCAATTTCCATCCATTCCATTATCCTAACCATCCTATCCAATATAATTTCTTATACCTAATCCTCCATGTAATCCCATGTCATTCAATCTATTTATGCTATCTCTATCTCTTCAATACAAACATTCCAAAACCCCTCCATACAAATGCAATCAATCCTATTATATGTTTTCCATTATGCAATCTAGTGCATCATCCAAAAGCATCCAATTAACTTAATCCCAAGTTAGCTTGTAATCCATTAATCCACTTCAATCTAATTATCATTGTATGAATACATAAATGAATCATTCCCAACCCTTGTGTTGCTCTTATTTTTAACAACATAGTCATAGGATATGCATTATTCTCATTATTAACATTGTTATCCTCCTCCTCATCAATCTATCAATCACTCAATGAATTCTAAGCTTTGTTATGGGAAAAATACTAGTTTATTTTTGGTTTGTTATACATGCTTTCTTGTTGATTGTATGTATTTTTATTATTTGCATCTATCATGTTCTTTGATCTATATTTAAACAAGGGAATCATGGTATCATAAGGCATATGTTTGATGTTGACCTTTTGATCACATACTTGGAACGTCATCACCCTAGTTTCTTATACCTTGGTACATAATGTTAAGTACAATATCAAATTCAAGTTTTTGACACCATTACAACATGACTATCATCATTCATCCTTCCTCTTTATCCATCTCTCCATTGTCCATAGCCCTTTCCATCCTTTTATTCTTCCATGATCTAACCCTCTCATCATTTTGAGAGCAAATGTGTTATTCAATCCTTTGTATCCTCTCAAGAGGACATACCAAACTTCCTCCTTGTGATCCCTCCTCGTACTTCTAGTGATAAGGGCATCATGCCACTAGTCCTCATATCTTTGTATCCATTATGTTTAATTTTTCTTTAATACAAGTGGCTTCTTATAGTCATGATAGCATATCAAAGAGGGTAAAATGCAAACACATATATTTATCCATACTCAACTACATTTGACTTTACCCTATCCCAGCCATATATATATACCCCTTACTAAAATATAATTGCATGAATTACAACTAAAATGTAATCATAATATATACAGCTAATAAAAATAAAGGCAAGAATGTATCACAATCATTTATTGCACAAAATTTGAATAATAGAGACAAATAAAAATTGTGAGCAATTTCTTTTTATTTATGACTTGGATTTTACATCATCCAAGAGTTCTTTTTGCTATCTAATACACGAACATGATTTTATCATGATATCTCATTAAGTGAGAGTTAATCTATTGAGGGGTATCTTTTCCATCAAAGTCACCTTCAACATGGTATTAGCCTGTTGTCTTATATCATACTTTTAAGGTTGAACATTGATGGATAGTGTAATTAAAAAACATTTCATCACTCTCCCCACTTATGCTCAACCAATTGAAATATAAACCTTTGGTATGTAAACAACTTTTAAAAAACTCAAACAATATTGGTTTCTTCTAATTTCAATTCTTTGAATCCTTAAAAGAGTAAACAAAATGATAGCCTAAACTATCACAAAACGTTATTATTCATCGAATGGTCAAACCAATGTACTTCACAAAATAATATTATTCTAACTTAACTTTACATGTAAATGTAGATTTACACACAAAATGGGTGGAATTGATTAGAGCACTGTGAATAATAAAGACCCAACTGAATCAAGCTTCTCTATATTTAGGCAAAATCCATCTTCTTTGTAGACCCATCATCGAAATTAAGTTCATAACCGGGCAAGTCATATTGAAATTGCTGGCCTCTTTTTTTTCTTTTGTCATTATTCTTATTACTCAACCTGTAAACCACAATTTTCTCTCTTTCCTACACAACAATAATTTCCAGCCTCAACAATAATGGATTCAAAGTATTCTTTAGCCCTCTTTATACTTTGTGACAACCCACCATGCACCCATATCACGTCCATTTTCTCGTTACCCAAAACAACACACAAAGCAACTGAAGTTTGTAGTCATGAAAGCTTCCAGACTCGCATTGGAAAGGAAATCTCACAAATGAGATAAATACATGTACATACTTTCCTTAGCTATGATTTGATTAAATACATGTATATATCCTCCTCGTGAAACGATGTGCTATAAAAACCTAATATGCTACTGCTAATAACTTAGTAGAGAAATGATTTCTTCCATACCTCCTCTAAAACTGGCATGGAAATAGAGATATAAAATATTATTTCCTTTATCTAAACCCTGTCCCCAAGCTCTCATGTTGGAATAGTTAGGGAGGATGTTGCCAGAGAGTGCATAGTCTTGGAAAAATCCTCTACAACAAACGCATTTTCTGCATATGTTGCAACCACCTCATTCTTTGAGGCTTCACATTAAATATTTCGCGTGCCTTGTCTACGCTTCCATATTTTTACATGCATGTCTTTCAAAGCATTTCTAACAGTTATGATAAACATCCCTACCCAGTTCGAAATCTCCCATTTTGGCATAGGTCGCGTGAAAATGAGATCTGCTCCTATTAGAGAACTTACAACTTATAGGTGGGAGAAAGAAAAAGTATGAAAACTTAAAACTTTAGGCAGGATTCATGGGGGCAAGTAACCGCAAACAAGATGGGGTTAGAGGGGGCCACATCAACCACGAAAAATAGATGGTGATTATTTTCCAAACGGAACGCACTGGAATGAACGTTAAGGGGCCCACAGCACACCTAAGCAGTCAAAGCTAGTGTGTGATGTTTAAGCCAACCCGTAAAAACCTTTACAATGTAAAAATATCAACAGTTGGAATAGAACGATGGCACTACTATTGTTCCCATGAGGCCATAGTGGGTGCATTCACTGCTTTGGGGGTTGTTTTGGCCTGTGTTGCTGCAAATTTTTGGTGGACTCTGAGGGGGGTTTTGGTCTGTGTTTTGGGGTTGATAGTTTGTGTTGTGTGTCAACGGCTTTGGGTGGTGCTTCTGCCCTTTTCAGGTTTGTGTGGCTTTGCATGCAGGAGCAGAGCTGAATCACTTGTTTCTTCCTTTAAGGATACGGTGTTAGGGGGGCTTTCCTCGACATGGATGCAAACAAATTCTGGTATTGGGATGTATAGTGGTACTGTTGAGGAGAATGCATCCCAAAATGGGGTTTTTGGTCCTCCGAAAGTGAATGGATGTCTTGCCAGAAGCGATCACAGGTCTGTGCTTGTGATCTAACCTAGTGAATCATGTTTTGATTTGCAAATTTTTGGGTATTTGTCACATTTAGAATCAAGTGGGATTGTTCATTAAGCCTTGGCATGTTGGCTTCAATCCTGTGGAAGACCTTCCTTCTAGAGTTCCAGGGTGCGGCTCCCATGGTTCCCATTGAAATTTTGGAGACGAGATATATTTCATTCTATCGCGTTGCTGCTTGGTAAACCAGTTGACCTATCACAACAAACTATGGAGAAAAAGGTATTCATGAGTTTGTATTGAAATTAATTTAAGGAAACCTTTACTAGATTCTATGAAATTTGTTTGGGTTTGGTCTCTTGAATCCAACAAATTGATTATGAGACCTTGCCTTTTGATGTCAGATTTGTCATGAATACGGCCACTTCCAAAAAAATGTGTCCCAAATCTAATCGTGCAGAAGCTTCTAGTCATACACCAGCTCAAGATCTTCCAAAGGAAAAAACTGATCCATTCCCACTCCTCCATAGCTTTTTATTCTCTAATTTAAATCATATTATATCTACAAAGTCGAATGCATCTTAATTATGGCTTTTCATTTCAATGACATAGATAAAGTGCCACTCTAGAATTATGCCTCTACGTAATAACTACAATAAAATTATCATATTTATCAATAAAGCTTTACCATACAAATCTATGTTGTTTCAAATATCATACTATTAAAGATTGTGAAAATCTATTGCATGTTTTATACTTTTAATTATTATAAAGTTGCAATTAAAAATTATTTAATAATTTTATTTAATTCATATACAATATATGGAGAATTATATATGTTTTTTATGAAATCTTTCATTCAAATTGTTTGTTTCTATTTTGAAGAGATCTAGAAGTCAAATCTAGTCTTAATATAGTAAATTGTCTCTTGTATACATAGTAAAATAGAAACTTGTCTTTTAAATAATAGTTTGAAATAATTTCGTTCAATTAGAAACTTGAATTTTGAATAGCAATTTTAAAAGATGAGAAAGTTGCAAAAGTTATGAACTTTATAACTATTCATTTCTATCTCTATTTATTAGGCCAACACCCACCCTTTTTTTTTTAACTAATGATTAGAAAAAAAAAAATTCTAAAAAAAGACTAAAATCTAAATTAAAAAGATAAACTTTCTATTAATATTATTTATTATGACTAGACAATGGATAATTTAAAAATAAGTTAAAGACTAAAATCTAAATTAAAAAGCAACTTATTATTATAAAAGAAACTTCTATTTATTTTATTTTTTTGCATTCAAATCATTTCATATTTTTAAATCTAGATTTAAAATAAACTTCATATTCTAAAATAAGACTAAATTCTAATAAATATTAACCATATGAAATTAATTAATCTATGTTAAAAGTAAATTTGATATCTCTTTGCGTCCTCTACATATATTTTATGTATAAAATATAGGTATGCTAGTTTAATTAATATTTATTGTCTTATATTATTATAACAAGTAATTTAAAGTAAACCATGTTGTTGAGGCAAACACAACCTATATTGGGTTAAAAATGGCTATCTGTGGTGGTTTCAAGAAAGTCTAGTAGGAAAGTGATTTGTTGAATATAATCAATTGTTTGATTAAAAAGACTATTCCTAGTTGGACAATTAATCATTTAATGCAAGAGTGTTTTGATGTGAGTGACAAATTTGAGGCAATTCATTTCGCATGTTTTCAGAGAGGACAACAGGCCTGCAGACGACGTTGTGAATCTCAATGTTGCTAGAGATGATGAAAAGTGGTGGTGGGAAGGGGATTCCTTTCCAATTCAGTTGTGTGAACTGGCGAGGCAGGATGTCGTAAATCTCTCTCCGATTGAGCATTAATTATGACATCTTTTCACATGTATAAAGTTATTCATAGAAATCTGTGGCGTTGACCTTCCAAATTTTTCCTATGGGTCTGGTTTTTTTTCGTCTTTCTGAAGCATGGTTTTAGTGTTACTGGTAAAATTTACAGAGGCAACAATCTTATGGGGGAAGACAAGAACAGATTGGAGCCGTCTTCGTGCGATCTTTGGGAGAAAAATGAAGAGGTTTGGAGGGAAGTCGTGGACGGAGATATGGAACCATTTGTCAGGAAACTCCATGGTCAGAATCACTAGCTCACGGATTTGTTTGTGAGAAATTAGAATAATGGGGTTCTAAGTGAGTATGGGGCGAAGTTCAAGATTGATGAACCCTTCATCGCTGAGATTTTTGGGCTTAGCATGGAGGGTAAAAAGTTCTATAGGGAGGGGGAAAATTCAGAAGAAGCTCTTTCAATTTTCTATGATAAAAATAGTGAACGAAGCAGAGTCAAGAAGAACCCAGATGGAGGCTACAATCAAAAGGACCTTCTGAAGCTCTGGATGGATGTGGCGGAATTTATCATGAGGTACATAACCCTCGATGGTCATTGTGCTAGTATATTTTCCTATCATTTTACTATTCTGAACCACTTTAGGCATGATAAAAGAATTTCAATTTCATTCTATTTGTTGTCATCTCTTGAGAATTCCATTCATAAGCATCTTGAGAATGAGAAAAACCCAGTTTTGCATGAGGGTTTAATCCTCCTGGTTATGGAGTTTTCTAAGGCTCATGAGGTTAAACCCTCCTCGGTTATGAGAGACCCAAAGACTTTAGCCAACCAGGAGGTGCATGATGTTTCAGATACGGAGTTTGGTGAGGCGGAGGGCGAAGTTGCTATGGATAGGAATGACATCTAGGTTTCAGAGGATTCTGAATATAAACCCTCAGAGGATGAGGGTCCCCCGAAGAAGCCCACACCTGGCACAAATAGTAGCAAGAAAAATCCACCTAGATGGGCAACGAAAAAGTTAAAATCCCTTGTGTCTCATCCCCAAAATTTGGGCCCGTAAAATCCTAAAAAACAGAAAACTGGAAAAAAGGCAAAGATTCAAGGAAAAGGGGAAAATGAAATTAGACTTGATATTTGCCTAAATATGGACCCAAATGAGATAAAATGTGATGGAATGGATATTAACAAGCTCCTAGGAAATTCGTTGGCTACCTAGGAGAAATGCTTCTGATGGGTTTTTGGTGAAATTATTTTCTTGAAATAGGGGATCAAGGATATTGTGGACTCTTTCATGGATAATCGGGCACTTGATAAAATTGACAAATTCCTGAAGCTGTCCCAAAAATTTATGGAAGACATTAATGTTATGAAGATCGAACATGAGGCTAGGATTGATAGGTTGGAGATTGAAATCTAGGATTTAAAGAGTAATCTTAAGGGTTTGGTGGAAGTTAGTAAGGAAGCAATGTATAATAGTGTGAAGGCCTCGGAAGAGTCAATGAGGAAATCGCCTTACATAAAGTTCACATGACCATATATGAATTATCCTCAGATACTAACCGAGACAAGAGAATCCAAGATATGCAGGCATCTACGGGGCCCTCCACCAGGACTAGGAGAAAGAAACAGGAAAGAAGCAATTCGAGGTTCATTATGGAAGAACTCCAAGAGATCAACAATAGAGCGATCCAGAAGAATACTAAGCTTTTGAAAGCTCTTTGTTTTTGGGCTAGTTTTTTTCATTTTTGTTGTGTTTTTTTGTGGTTAGACTTGTTGGGGTGAGTCCCCTATTTTTGGCATTGTTTAGCAGTTGGTTAGTTTCTGATTAACTCTATTTAATTTTTGGATGATTTTGGGTTTCAGGTACCTGTAAAATCCATTTCTTAATAAAAAATAAGTAATTCAAAGTATTGGAGTTCATTTTTAAGAGTTTTAGATTGTATTAATAGATGTTTTGGAACATTATACAAGTAGGATTTTTTGTTTTGTATATTTAATTACATGGTTTAACAATAACAATAAGAAAAGAAGGGAGTATAAAAAACTAAGAAATTATTTCCTACGTATTTGTTCAACATAATTTTCTATGGTTACTCAAATTCAATCCTAGGAATTGCTAATTAAATATAAAATATATAAAACTCAATTAACATCAAAATATATACTATTTATTCTTAATTTTCATATAAAATAAATAAAATACATTTTTCCAATTTATCTTCTACATAATCACTTAAAAAATTGTAAGACATATGATGTTAAGATCTATTTATTTAAGAAATTTTTATATTCAAAATACCTCTCTTAATGAAAATAAAATCCTAAATTCTTATTTTAAAAAAGTTGTCTTGTTATCCTTTTGTTTTGCTATTTTTTTGTCAAATGAATGGTGTGAGAGTACCATGAAATGGGTTTGTTAGGTTTATTATTAAGTTGGTCATAAAGTCAAACTTAAGGGGAGTACATTTGATGTAGGTGGGTTGGTTTATTGATGGGCTCTAGTAATAAAGTCAAAATCCAATTCAAGTTGAAATGCTCTTAGGAATGGAAGAACAAGTCAAGCTGATTAGAAAAAGGTTAGCAAAAGCTAACAATTGGCCAAAAAGTTATGCAGATGCAAAGTGAACCCCTAGACAATTTGAGGTGGGAGATAAAGTAGTCCTGCGAGTCAAACCTCAGAAAAGTGTCATCAAATTTGAAAAATCTTCAAAATTTGCACCCAAACATGTAGGACCATTTGAGATCTGGGAAGTCATCAATCAAGTTGCATACAAAATTTCTCTACCACCATCTCTTGCTCAGTTGCATGATGTATTTAATGTATCTTACCTTAAAAGGTATATATTAGATTTTGCACACATGATTGATTGAAATTCTTTGTAGGTACAAGACCAAAAGGGTGGTCATGATCGATCCACTTAGGGTGCTCGAGGTACGTAATCTTTTCTTATATGATAGAGAAGTCAAGCAGTGTAAGGTTTAGTGGGACCATTACTCTGATGACAGTGCAACCTGGGAGGACTATGATGAATCCACCAGAAGTTTCTTTGTTTAATGTTTTCAATAGAACTTTGAACTATTTCCGATGTTTGGATAAACACTATTACATTTTGATGTTAATGTTGATACTTTAAACATCGAGGACGATGATTCATAAGGGGGAGGATATGTCACATCCCTCTTTTTCACTGATACTTTGCTATGCTTAAATTGCATTAATATTATATGTTGATTTAATGGCAATTGAACAATAGTTCAGAATTTGATATGTGATATGATTTTATTTGATAAGTCAATAAGTTTTATATGGCAATCTAGACATTATTTTACATGTTAGAATAATTGATAAGATTTCAATCTAATTGCATTGTTTTGACCTAGTGATTGTAGGAAATTCATCATCCTCCAAGAAGGGAGGGAAAGTATCATTGGGTACATGGAAGGTAAGTAGGTGAAGGGTCAAGTTGCCATCTAAGTCTTTGAAACCTGTAAGTATTTGTCATGTCATGTTTTGATGATAGAAATTAGAGATGTGGAGCTATGAACTAGGTACCTGATATGGTTAACCCTAGATAGTCAGTCGAGTTGCTAGGGTTCCTTCTTAAAAAAGAACTCATAACATTGAATTAAGCCATCGAATTATAAGTTCAACTAAAAATTGAATTGATAATCATTTTGGATTTATACTTTAATTTAAATATAATATATTTGATACATAAATGATTATGAATGTATAACATAAGGATTACATATATACAATATGTATATATATGTATATACATGTGTGACATGTTAATGTGACACAAGCATATATATATATACATATACTTAAGTATATTTATGCACCATGTATAGTATACATCATAATCATATAAGTATCATTAAGTGATACCAGTGAATTTATAAATCAATTATTGTCTTTTTGTGGTAGTCTACCTGAGAATGCCCAAAGAGAATTATTGTTAGGTTCCTCTATTTTTTCTTGCCTATGTAATGCTTTACTTAAGGTTGTTCTACTAACATTTGATGACTTACTTGTTTTGCTTATCAAACGATCATTTTTTATTTTCTTGCTCATTATGGTTGATGTAATGACACGTCGAGTAACATTAGAATCTTTAGTACATGTGATTTTGAACCAATAGCCTGATATGCATCAAATAGATTTCTCACAATAGTTTTTTCGTTGTTACTTTCGAATGATCTTAGGCCTAGAATTTTCATTCTCTCTAAAATTTAAATTTCTAATCATTTGAACAATTAATTGACATCTTGTGGTTTGATTTAAGTTTTCAAAATAGTTTTGATATATTCTTTTAACCATTCTCCTACAAGTTCATTCATTCATTTTATCGGGCATTAGCTTCAATATATTCTCATTGATGTCAATTAGATACTTTGGTTTCCTACAAATGATTCTAGGAGGTGTTAACATCGGTGCATTGCATGCATTGCATACATTCAATTCATCAAATAGAGCAAGTGTATGTTCATCATTTAATTGATTATTCAATATGGTCTCTTCTTCAATTGCATTAGGTTCATACGGTAAATCAAATGTCTCTTCTTCAATTGCATTAGGTGCATTATGTTTGTTTGGTAAATCAAATTGAGATGTTGAGGATGGCATACCTTCTTGTCCCACTGTTCTTATGTCATGTAATTTCTTCATATAGTGCCTTTGTCTTTCCTTTTCAGCCTCTCGTTGTTCCATCATTCCTCGCTTGTTCTTTCCCATGGTTGATATCAGTTGTCCTAAATAGAATCATATTACATATATTTGTAAACAAATTTCATAAACAATCAAATAATCATAAATATGCATCTTATCATTGTTTTTTGAATCAAAACTATTAAACAATCACAATAACATTGACAAAACTAATAAGAACAACAATTCAATCATGCAAAAACAAAAAAAATCACTTGCTTCTATGTATAAAATAGTTATAGAAGCCCAAACATAGTTGCAGTGGGGCCTTCAACGACCTCAAAAACTTATTTTGAGGTCGTTGATGTGGTTGGGCAACAAAAAGTATATGTCCCAATACCGCGTATGTGTTGTTAGGCCCAAAAATGTTTGCAGACCAACGTTAATATTTTTGGTACCCGACATGAGATTTTTGTAGTAAATAAAATGTGAAGGAAAAGGGAGGGAGCGAGAGGGAGAGGGGGGGAGATAGAGGGGGGGGGGAGGGAGAGAGAGAGAGAGGGAGAGAGAGAGAGAGAGAGAGAGAGAGAGAGAGAGAGAGAGAGAGAGAGAGAGAGAGAGAGGAGAAGAGAGAGAGAGAGAGAGAGGAGAGAGGAAAGGAAGGGAGGGAGAGGGGGGAAAGAGAGAGAGGGAGAATGAGGTAGAGGGGAGAGAGAGAGAGAGAGAGAGAGGAGAGAGAGAGAGAGAGAGAGAGAGAGAGAGAGAGAGAGAGAGAGAGGGGGAGAGGGGGGAGAGAGGGGGAGAGAGCGAGAGAGAGAGAGAGAGAGAGAGAGAGAGAGAGAGAGAGAGAGGAAAAGGGGGAGAGAGAGAGAGAGAGAGAGAGAGAGAGAGAGAGAGAGAGATTAATGTGTAATTATCATTAATAAGATATCTATACACACATCTTTTAAAGAACTCTTATTTATTTGACATGACTGAAAAATGTGAGAATATTTATTTGACGTGACTACAAAAATGTGAGAATATGGAAAAGGGAGGGAGGGAGAGGGGGAAAGAGAGGGTGGAAAAGGGGGAGAGAGAGAGAGAGAGAGAGAGAGAGAGAGAGAGAGAGAGAGATTAAAGTTTAATTGCAATACAACAATATAAAGTAAGGGAGATAAAGGGGGTAGGGGGAGGAAAAGAGTGGGGAGGGAGCGGGAGAGGGAGAGGGAGAGGGAGAGGTAGGGAGAGAGGGAGAGGGGGAGAGAGGGAGAGGGGGGAGGGAGAGAGAGGGTGGAAGAGGAAGAGAGAGAGAGAGAGAGAGAGAGAGAGAGAGAGAGAGAGAGAGAGAGTAAGGGAGATAAAGCGGGTAGGGAGAGAGAAAGAGTGGGGAGGGAGAGAAGAAGAGAGAGGGGGATGGGGTATGGAGGAAGGGAGAGAGGGGAGCATGTTGGCTTGTTATTCGTTTAAGCAGTATTGGTACTGCATTTTTATATTGTAATAATGGTTCATCTTGCCACCTTAGGATACCGTATGACCCTTACGACATCATATGCTCCTAAAGGGTTATGTGGTGTTATGTGGGGTCATACAATGTCCTATGACCCCTTAGGACACCATATGACCCCTTAGGTGTTGTTATGGATCATGTAATGTGTCCTTAGGGGTCATATTGTGTCCCATCACCCTTTAAGACACCATATGACCCCTTAAGACGCCATATGGTGTCATTATGGGTCGTATGGTGTTCTAAGGGGTCGTATGGTGTCCTATGACCCCTTAGGTGTTGAATTTTGTAAGCAGTATTGGTACTTCTTTTTATATTGTAATCATGGTTCATCTTGCCACCTTAGGACACCGTATGACCCCTTACGACATCATATGCTCCTAAAGGGTCATTTTGTTATGTGGGGTCTGGAGAGAGAGAGAGAGAGAGAGAGAGAGAGAGATGGGGGAGGAAGGGATGGAGGGAGAGAGAGAGAGAGAGAGAGGGAGAGAGATGGGGGAGAGGAAGACATGTCACATGATGTCATTAGGGGTCACGTGGGGTCCTAATTGAGGCACACATGTGTTAGAACACCATATGACCCCTTAAGACATCATTTGACCCCTTGAGATATCATACATGGTCCGAAGAGGTCATTAGGTGTTATGTGGGGTCGAGAGAGAGAGAGAGAGAGAGAGGAATACAATACAATAAGATATCAAAAGGCAATATATATCAATATATGTGCATACATATAATACACAAAATATCAAAAGGCAATACACATACATACAAATATGTGTGTGTATATATACATAATATATATTATATATATACAAATTATATATACATGTATACATGAAAAATCATATTTTGCATATTATACATGTATACATATATGTATGCACACACCCACATTGTAAACACGGGCAGAAGCACGTGCGTGTTGTTTTTAGCTTTAACACCACGTACGTGCTTCTTATTGTAAAGAAAGCCCGTATGCGGTTTTGTTTTAAAAAACACCCCATACGCGTTGTTTATAGTACAGGAAGCCCATATGTGCTTTTGCCTGTTTAGGCTTGTGAATAGGCCTAGATGACAAAGCTGCGGGTTGGAAGTTTGATTTCCCTCCATTTCCCTCATTGTTGACATGTTTTGTTTTATCAACTTGGTTTCTCGACTTTGTCATCATCAGGTTTACACTTCATCAAGTGGGTATTTCTAAAATTACCACCATATTTTCACCCATCTTCTGAGCTTTCTAATCATATAATTTATTTGAACAACAATAACATTATTATTGAATTTCTTTTAACAGTATCTCCATAGTTCTCAAAGACATTCGTGTACCATTTTTCAATAACTTTTAATCTACTTGTCCAAATTTAAAAAACTTTATATATTATTGTAGTGCACTTGATTCTTTACAATTTTAAAAAAAAATTGTATTTTCGATTGTTTTGGTGCAAGTTATGCTTCACGCACGAACAGGTACCTGAGTTTCAAGACGTGCTCGATTAGAAAAATCATTAAAAAAAAATACACAACTTCTAGTGCTCACTCTTAACTATCTTTCTGCCAAAGGATTTGTCAAAATACTAAATATAACTATGACTTTTTTGATGCGCACGTCAGACACTATGTTATGTTTTTCAGAAAAAATCAGGGTTTGTTTTTCGTGCACAAAGGATTTGACCCCCTTAATCTTATCCAATTTTGAAAAGAATATAGTAGTTTGGAAACTAGATTCGGAGTAATACAATCTTTGTTCTTTGAGTATCTTCATATCTTGAGTGGATGGCTCTCAACTTTCTCCTCCAAGTTCAAGTTTACCTGATTTCAAAAAAAAAGTGTCCACTTATACCCCCCTTTTTGCACTCCATCTTGGTGCACTTACTCGTTCCCTAGTTTTAATTTAAATAAAAAAATTGTCACCTATAAGATGCAATTAATCCCTTGAGATTAAAATATATACGGCTACCAATAACGATTCCTAGAGAAGCTACTACAATATGTACTTAAATGATTTCTCTATCTAATGAACTAGTCATGATATACCCTACTTAGTGTCCTAGTTTGGATAAATTTAAGATTTAGTAATTCTACAATATTCAATTATAGTTGTAGATGTATAAAAATGACCATATTCTTAAATGAATATTTTATGTTCATTTCTCTATTTAATTAAATCCAATTTTATTGAATAACCCACGTTCCTCTATTTAATTAAGTAAATTACTCAATTAAATTCACTAGGCCTCTTTTTACTATCTAATAGAATAAATTATTTTATTCAATTAAATCCCCTATCCACTTTTTAATTAAATTCAAATTTAATTAAAATAGTTATCCTAAATTGAATAAATCTAATTTATTTAATTTTCCCAATTGCAACCTGATGCTCTGCAAAAATGGAAGGTTAGTCAATGATACCAAAACACAAACAAGAAGAAAAGCCAAAGTGTTAGTGTCAGAAATCACAACAAAATACTTTCCTACGCAAGCATATCAAAAGCGATATCAAAAGCATGATAAAATATCTAACTAAGAAGGTAAATATGATGAAGCATCTCCAAATGCCTCCTAACATGCTCTTGGTTTCTTCTCCCTTGTTCCTCTCTTCTCCAAGTTCCAAAATAGTGTAGCTCTCAGCAGCTTTTTGCACTATGGATGCTTATGGAGGTTTGAGATTGAAGTATTTGCTCTAAATGTGAATAAAAAGTTAATACTATGCTATTGATACTAAAATGATTTATTTTATCCAAAATGCTCTCTTAAAATGCCTATAGCTTAAATGCATACAAGTTTTCAGGATCTGGATTATGAAGAAATGGGCTCTATTTATAGGAAAAATGGAGCAATGGATGGTTGAGATTGAGTAATCTCAACAAGGGTCAGGATTGAATAATTTGAGATCCATGTGAGGGCTTTCAACCCAATCCCAGAATGACAAGTGTCAATGTAAGATAGGTTGAGAGGAGAGGGAATAAGCATTAAATGCTTGACATGACTTTGGGAGTTAAGGTTAAGGTTAGGTTGAGTGAATAAGCTCTTTATTCAAAAGAATAAAGCTTTTATCCAATGGATAAATTCTTGTGCAAAAGGGATAAACATGGTCAAAGCAATAAATGCTTGAGGAGACCCATGAGTGCAAGTTGAAATAACCATAAATGGTTATGTAAGAGCCATTTAATGGTCATGTAAGAGCCATTAGTGGTTTTGGAAGACTTTGGAGGTTAAATTGTTGAACACATAAAGCATTTAATGCTTTTCAAAGACTTTGGAGTCTTTGAGAAGTGACTTAAAGTTGCTTAGGAATGTGACAATAATTAGGGGATGGATTAGACTAATTAGGAAGGGGTTAGAAGAATCTAGAAGGGGGTTTAGGAATGCAAGTGGATTTGGTGGGTGAGGGAAAATAGGATTTTAATTCAAAAAAATTAATTTATTTCAATTTGTGTGTGCAAGTTGCATTTGTAGGAAAATACAAGTGGGGGGATAAATGATTTAAATAAATGTTAATTTATTTAAAAGAGGAAAAGGGGATTAAATTAAATTGATTTGAATTATTCATTTAATTGATTTGAATTTCGTTTAATGAATTAATTAAAATAAATTGAATAATTTATTTAATTAATAGGAGAATGTTTGAAGATGAATTAATTAAATATTAATTTAATTAACTATTGGCTAGTGGATTTTTAATCAAATAAATAGCAAATATTCATTTAATTAAACTGGACAGATTTGTGTGACTACACAACCAAATTGAATTAAATCCTTTTATCCCTTCATCCACTTGCAAAATCCTACATCTCCCACTTGCATCTTAACCCTCTTCCTAATTTCTTCTAGAATCCATCTAATCCTAATCAATTAACCCAAACCCATTCATTATCCCCTTTCCCTAAATTTGAGGAGGTCACTTCTCAAATTTGGAGTAAAGTCTTCTAAAAGCATTAAAGCCTTTATCCATACCCCCAAATTTGGAAGGACTCTTACAAATTTGTCCCCAAAGTCTTCATAACCATTAATGGTTAACTCAACCCTCTAGCATGGTTAAAGAATTTCCCTAAACTCAACCTCCATGTAACCCAAGGGTCTCATCAAGCATTTATCGCTTTGACCATGATTATACTTAAACCTTTGCACAAGAATTTATCCTTTGGATAAAAGCTTTATCCAATGGGTAATCTTAACTTAACCTTAACCCTTAACCCCTAGGGTAACCATGAGGTCTTCTCAAGCATTTAATGCTTCTTACATCTCCTCTCAACCAACCTTATGTTGACAATTGTCACCATTTCATTGGTGTCAATTGTAAACATGGATTCCCAACTTTCAAACTTAGCCCTTGATTAACTCTTTCAATCCTGACCATCCATTGCCCTATTTTTGCTATAAATAGAGCTCTCATTCCTCCATTTTAATCATCCAAGTCTTTAGCATCACACTTATACTAAAATCCATCCAAACTTTAATATATCATTTTGTGTTCATCATTTGGCCTCTCTTTTAAAATAGGAATTAATCTAAATATGCAAGTTTAGAGTATTTTCCTTATCATTTAGCTATTTCATAGACTAAATATAGCATGCTAGGATAGTCTTGTTACTAATCTTGTCATCTTATAAACTAGTTTATTACATTTATAGGATCATGCATAGCTTGGGATGCATTTCATCTTAAAATCAACAAAAGCATCCCTCGTTCTTGCATTTGTCATCCCTAAACCACTTTGCTCAGTGATCTAAGAGCAAAGACATTGGTTTGAGGGACCTTGTGAGATAGAGAACCATGGAACCAACCTTGGGAAGCTGAGCCATACTTCATGACTCCATAGCTTGCACCAAGAAGTCATGTGGGTGTGTGAGCAAGGCTCCCTAGAACTCCATTTTTCACATTTTAAGTTTTATCGACCCGTTTTTCCCGCATACATTTTTGGCGCCCACCGTGGGGCCCGACCCCATATATCAAATCGGTTTTTGAATTTAACCACTTTAGCAGGTCCACGGGAAACAAGAATCAACGCATGGGAAACATTCCCTAGCGCACCTGGTTAACAGTCTAGCGCATCCCGCTTACTGTTCAGCACATGCAGTCTATCATATAGCACATGAAACCTTTAAATTAGTGCATCATCCCACTAATATTTTCCTATAGGTCTCAACGTGGGAGAAAAATAGCGCGGCACATCCGGAAACCAATTTAGCACTTTTGGAAAACAGCTTAGCGCATCGGATCTATTTGATAGCGCATCTCGCCCATTTTGTAGCACGTACAGTTTGTCCTGTAGCGCATCACCGACAGAAAACAAAATAAAATAAAATTGTAACAGAACTTAAAAGTTAGACTTGTAGAAGTCCACCAGATCCAAAATCTTTCTAACTATTTTGAGTTGATTTTTTGCAGGAGTTCTAACATCTTATTGCAGGGATGAGCTTAGTTATTTGTAGAGTTATACATAGTTTGGATTTTTACTAACTTAGTTAAGTTAGTTAAAATTTAATAGTTTTTTAACTCTTGTTAAATAAAATCGAACTCACCTTATTTGGGCTGTAAAACGAACCACAACAACAATTTTTCTTGCTTTTCTAGGAGAGAAAATTCTCAATTTGGGTTATAAAAAGAACAAAACAATCTTTCTTTTTGCAAAAAATAACTTTAAAAAAGAACCTCACCATCCTTTGGTGTTTAAAAGGATTCACTTCATTTTGCAAAGTAAAAGAACCTCATCTTCATTTTGTGCAAGGCAAAGAGGGAAAGTTTTCCCCTATCAACTTTAATTTTGTTTACCAAACATCATGATTTACTTTGTTGACCAAGCTTGTTTTACAAAAGTTTTGGAAATACACACTTTGCTATGAAAGGTTAAAAAGAACATCATGCTTGTTGGAGCAACATCTCCAAATAGAAGTTAGCAAATCATTGTCTTGAAGGCTAAAAAGAACAACTTGTTTGCCTTGTCTCGAAAGTGGAAGGAATATGCTCTCCCCTTAACTGGGTGATCAAAAATCCAGACCACTCTTAAAGCTTTCTTTACTTCAAGCAATAAATCCTTTAGCAGGTCTGCCTTCCCGAGGAGTTGAAATCAACTCTTAAAGCCATTCATAGCCGGTGTGAAGGGAACGACCTAAGTGGGAAACGACTTTGACACCAAGTGTTCCAACCCACTATAATAAAAAATGGAAAGAGACGAAAGTTCTTTTCAACGGTTGCGCGCAACGATTAGTCTTCCCCCAGTATCCTTGTGATACGTAAAGCCTTTGTTCTAAAAGTTGGGAAGCCTCCTGAGGGAGTTTATCACTGACGGCCGAACAGGAAGCCTGATTACAAACCATAGAAATAGACACCTTGAGCCGAGTCAGTAACCAGACATTTGTAATATCATAGTGCAAGGGTGGGGAAGAATCCGCCCCCAAAATCGCTCACCATATATCTCCCAAGATAACTACTCAATTGTGAAGCAATTCACTTTGAGTTAATTTCTAGCAAAAGGCAAAAAAAAGGGCGCCCTCTAGGGGGTGACACGGCTGTTTGAGCTGATGGAGTATCGAGACTAGTGGGCTATGATATTACTTATGACCTTTGAATAAAGAGTCTTCTTGAAGTGTATTATTTTGTATCCAAACCTGTTAAAACATTGGGGATTTGAACACATCCTCACAGAACATACACTTTTTGTTAGATTAAGCAAAATGGTTGTCTCTTTGGTGCTATGTTTGCATTTATTACTTCAGAAAATCATCCGTCAACACTGAAAAACTCAAAACAAAAATCCAAAAATTGCAAAAACCAACCAAAGGAAAATATCAGGACAGTCTAACGCGTGAGAGCAACTTCTTAGCGCGTGTGGTACATCTGTTAGCGCATCAGAACATCAAGTTAGCGCATCCAGTTGAAACAGTAGCGTTCTACTAAAATTTCAAAACAACATTAAACAGTTAGCGCATCCGAAAAATAGCCCAGCGCGTTGAAACATCAGCTTAGCACGTAGGAGTCAAAAAATAGCGCGTAAGGTTTAACAGTTAGTGCGTAGCAGACCCATATTAGCCCATAACTTTGTGAGCAAAATAGGAAACAAATTTTAGCAGTCTAAAACAGTTAGCGCGAATTAGTGTGTGTGGTCTTTTACTTAGCACGTGAAGAAATTTCTGTAGCGCATCCCGTCTCTGTTTTAGTGTGTGACCAAACCCAGAAAAACAGGGGGCAAAATAGTGAAGAATTTGGAAAACTTAGAAGACATTTTTAGAAACCTCTATTCATCAGCTTTATCTTCATCAAACCAGAGTATCGAAAACAGAGCTTTAAAAACTATTTCTTGAGCAAATTTGTGTCAAACAAAAGTTGTAAAAATCCAAAAATGGTTGCGCGGTAAAACATATCTATCCTATCAAAATCAGGAAACATCATCGCAATTGACAAATAGGTTCTTTATCATCTCGCGGATTTTATCTCAAAAACACTTGTTTAAAACCTCAATTTGTCAAATCAAGTTTTCATATCGGGAGACTTTATCCATATCATTTCACACACTTTGTCATGAGGGGGCATCTAAACCTTCACTTTGATAAAGTAAAACTTGAGTTTTCAAAGCAAGATCAACTGAATCCGAAACAAATTCAAAGGAAACCATTGATCATTTATGCATGACTAATCCCCATATTCTGAGAAGAAAGAATATTTATCGTAACACCACGTTGAAGAAACAACAACCAAGTTTTTCCAAATTTATCAAAAGAAATAATTTTTTATACATCAATCGTCAACTCTTCAAATCTCATCGAACATTCCTTCATCACGTCAAACTTTATATCCAAAACAAATCCAACAAATTTGACAAAGAGCCTTTAAAGACTAGGGCATATTGTCAAAAATCCACATTTAATCAAATCATAAACCGTGGAGGAAAGATCAATCCAGCATTCTTGCCCGACAAGTGCATCACTTACAACACACCCTGACTTGAACCACCAACTCCTGAACAACATATCGAAGAGGATTCCGTCCCCTTCGTCATAGAAAGTTTCTATTAAAATGCATGTTACTCGCTCTCAACAAAACAAACAAAGCAAGGCACAAGCAGAATCCAGTATGAATCGGAGGTTATCAAATCCTTTTGAAGGTCCACATCTAGAGGATACTAAAATTTCTAAATAACTTCTTCAGGAATGCCAAGAAAGTGCTTCATTCCAAAAACTTGTGGAAAGACTCATGGAAAATGACAAGTAAAAATGCTTGCTCATGCTCACAAGCAAAGGGGTTAAACTCCCTAAAGACTTTGACACAGACGTGTTTAGAATGAGACCTCAACATTCGAATATCAAGAACGACAGCGAGAAGGGGGAGCACGCGATCCTAAACATGATATTCCTGAACAAAACATACCGGAAGAACATACACCAGGGCAAAACATCCCTGAGCAACACATCCCCGAGCAAAACATACCGTTCCATACACCATTTCAACCCAGGATTAATGCAAGGGAAGAACTCTTCCCTCGGCAAAACAATGCGCCTTTGGTTGCCCTTACTCAACAAATGCAAATGTTACAAAGACAAATGCAAGACATGCAACAAGGGACGACAGTGCGGTACTCATTAAACGAAATTTGTCCTTATCCCTTTGACAAAAGATTGTACATGATCCTTTTTCCTCCAAATTCAGACGTACCTAAATTTGACAAGTACGATGGGAAAAGCGATCCCCATGATCATGTCAGATAATTCTGTACCATGAGTCTTGAATTTGCTCATGATGACACCTATCTGATGAGGTTGTTCCCTAGAAGCTTGGGAGGACAAACAATGGAATGGTTATCCAAGATCACACCTCCTGTCAAATCATTTGATGAATTGGTCAACAAATTCATAACACAATATTCCTACAACATTCAACATGCTATAACCATGCTAGACGTCTGCAACACCAAACAGAAAAACAATGAAACATTCATGATATTCCTTCAACATTGGCAACGTATGGTTTCACGATATCCTCGAGACATTCTGGAAAAGGAGAAAATGGAAAATTTCGTCAACAACTTGAATGGTGAGATGAGTTACAGGCTCAAACTCCAATGCATACCGTCTTTCGCTAAACTAACTGAAAATGACATTCAAGTAGAAGAAGCATGTGTCAAAAAGGGAACACTCAAATTATTCAAAGAAGGAACAAGTTCATCAAACTACAATAACCAAAACAACAACAACTTAGACAAATCTAGATTCTGGACTTGAAACAAAAATGAAGGCGGTAATGAATCACATGATCCAAAATCTAAACAACCAATGCTCGCATTATCAGGAAATCCTCAAGCTACAAAAATTCCTAAAGGTACTAACCCAGACGCTAATACATACGCACTGAATACCAATCAAGGTCAACCCAACACAAACAACACCAACGATACTCAAAACAAAACCACAAATCAAGGACCTAATAACAATTCGCGAGACGGCACCAACAATTTCCAAAAACGTGTCTTCACACCACTGGGACAATCACTGGAGTCAGCATTCAGAGAACTCCTATCAAACAAGATTATCTCTTTGCTCGCAATCAGCAACTATGAACCCCAAATCAAACCACCTTGGTGGAATGACTCACACTTTTGTGATTTTCATCGCAACAAAGGTCATCGAATGAACGATTGCATGAGATTGAAAAACATTGTTCAGGACATGATTGATCAAGGTGATTTAATGATGGATGCTCTCAAAACAAATGGTGACCAAGGAGCCTTTAAAAATCCTCTTCCAAACTAAAACAAAGATGGAGCTTCAACCTCAAATGATACATGTGGAGCCCATATCAATCACATCTACAATAACACCATCAATCACATATCAGCTGAAGACCATCATGTAAACGTCATCACAATCCGAGACCAGCATAATCATGAATCTATCAATGTAACAACCAGAGCTCAGAAATATGTCTTGAAGGGCCACACAACAACAACAACCACTACACCAAAAATCCAATATGATTTAGTTAGCCAACTACACAAAACTCCTGCTCAAATATCTATACTAGAATTGTTGAAACTATTGCCAAAACACAAAGACATATTGGAACAAGCGCTATTGGAAACCAATGTACCTCAAGATCTGGATGCTGACAAATTCCAAGCCATGGTCGCTCATATGATAGGGCCTCATAATCTCACCTTCTCAAAGCATGATAATACTTCCTAAGTCATCTGCATAACACTCCTCTCCATATTGAAGTCATTGTCTATAAGCACCGAGTAAAAAAGAGTATTGATAGATGGAGGAGCTAGACTTAATATATGTACCTTAAAACTTATCTGTGCATTAGGCTTCTCTGAGGAGTCTATTGATCCACATAAAAAGATTACCATAAAGGCATATGATGATGAGGAAAGATCATCTAAAGGAACCGTGATGTTACCCGTTCAAGTTGGACCAGTGCAAAAGGATACTATGTGTTAGGTCTTAGACATAGACCTCACGTACAATATTTTATTAGGTCGACCTTGGATACATGAAATACAAGCAGTGCCTTCTATGTATCACCAGTGTGTCAAATTTCCCTATAATGGACAAGAGGTCTCTATATCTGCTGATCACAATCCATTTCAACATTGTAATGCAATGGGGGCAGCCTAGGACAGTTTTTTTCCCCATAATAGGGAAAAACAAAAATCCTTAACATCAGATCTACAAAAGGCAAAGTTTGAATCATTACCTGGAGATTTCAAGCAGAAAATGCAAATCAGAGAACAAGGTATGGGAGAATACTCTTTGGAACCCATGTGTTTGGCCAACTTACCAACATCACCCAGATCTCATGGATTACCTACAACATCAACACATCAGGTAACTCAGCCCATCACCAAATTTGATGGTACCTTCATCCAACTAGGCACTCTAGCACATGAATCGGAAGAAAAGGACATTCTTAGTTGGTTATACAAAGATGAGGAAGAAGGTAACAGAGCAGCTGCTCTGGACATAGTTCTACCAACACACCTATATGGAAAGGGCTACTTAATCATGCAACAAATGGGATATGATGGTAAAGGACATATTGGAAAATGCAAAGAAGGAGTCATTGAACCAATAGACCTTCCTTCACAGCTCAGTAGAGACAAAACAGGATTGGGTTGTAAACTCACTTTCCTATTAAGAAAGATACCACGCATAACTCCAAACCTTAATGGAAAGCAAAGAAGAAGTACAAAGAAGAATCCTGGCAGGAAGCACTATTTGAGTCAGCAGAAACAATCCTCAAGGCACGTGAACGTCAAGAACAGAAGCAACATCAGGAAAAGCTCCTCATTCATAAGAAGGCCATATCTGTAGCAGTAGCTCATATTCAAACACCAATATCTAAAAAACAAACAGAATCATATCCTGATACTGTTATTCCTCCCCAAGGAGGCACCTGGTATATGAGAAAATACAAAAGGTAGAAGCAGGATCCGATACAAAGTCAGAGAAAACTATCAAACTGGTATCCATCATCAAAGATCTATTTTCACCATACAACATACCTATTTACAGCACTGATAAAATCTGGGATGATACCTCAGAGACTGATTCCAATGAATATGAATGGGGCAGCTATTCTAATATTCCTGATGATATTACAGAAAATAGCAGTCATACACCCATTTCTGAAGAAGCATGCAGCACAGAATATCAACCTCTTGAATTTGGTCCACAAAATATCTATGATACCATGCCAAATGAGTAGTGACATTACAAACAAGTCTATACGGAAAATGATACCATCGAAGACCTCGATGAAATCCTTGACTTCTTTAAAACCAAAACCAATCACGATGAAACCTCTGTCTTGACACTTACAGTAGCAGAACTTGATCCACCACACAATTCCTTACCACTTGTCTTTCCTGACCTCATCGACTGGGACGAACCCAAAATACATGATATACCAATTTTCCCAAACGATGAATCTATTATCCACTACCTATGTACTGTTAACCCGGAAACAGGCTCTACCAGTGAACAAAGTAACGATGTCTGCAAACCAGGGAGTGCCATGTCTCTCAGTCACAAAAATGAACCAAATAAAACATCTGATGCTGAAAACCAGTCAATGGCAGCTCTAGATCACAAAAAAGTAAAAAAAAGGATGCATCTTAGGGTGAAAACCTTTTTAAGGCACCTAAGGATGGGAGACTTGACACTCTTCCTAAACATTTTCATGGGCGATCACCCATATTGATTGAGCCCACTCAATCAATCAACATTGGTATTACAGGCAGTCAAAAACATACACCTAGCAGAATCTCTAATAGAGGAGGAAAAATCAGCATTTATCATCTTTTTTAAAGAAAAGCAAATTAACTTTGCTTGGTCATATGCAGATATGCCCAGAATTGATCCACACTTGATCATGCATCACTTGTCCATCTCTCCAAGAGTTAAGCCAGTCAAGCAAAAATTACGAAAAATGAATCCACAGGTGGCACTCATGGTCAAGGCTGAACTAAAGAAACTATTAAAGGTTGGATTCATTCGACCCATCGACTATGCAGAATAGATTTCCAACATAGTACCAGTATCAAAACCAGATGGCAATATCAGAATCTGCACTGATTTCAGAGATGTCAACAAAGCCTATCCAAAGGATGACTTTCCTCTACCCAGTATCGACATAATTGTAGACCTCACAGCGGGCCATGCAATGCTCTCACTAATGGACAGTTTTTTAGGCTATAATCAAATAAAAATAGCCCTAGAGGATCAAGATAAAACAGCGTTTACCTATCCTTGGGGAACGTATTGTTGGAATGTTATGCCTTTTGGCTTAAAGAATGCAGGAGCTACTTATCAACGAGCGGAGCTACTTATCAACGAGCAATGACAACAATCTTTCATGACATGATGCATACCTTCATGGAAGACTATGTGGATGATTTACTAGCTAAATCCTTCACCAGAGCAGAACACCTCGGCATCCTAACAAAGATCTTTGATCGATTGGAGAAATTCCAAGTCAGGCTCAACCCTAAGAAGTGTGTCTTCGGGGTTACATCAGGCAAGTTACTAGGCTACATAGTCTCAGCTAAAGATATTGAAGTGGATCCAGCAAAGATACAAGCCATTATGGAGATGCCACCGCCAAAGAATATCAGTCAGCTCAAATCTCTACAAGGATGACTCCAATCAATCAGGCGATTGATCGCTCAACTAGCTGATAAAAGTCTACCATTCAATCACTTGCTACATAAGAATGTACCTCTCAGATGGGAAGCCAAGTGTGTGGAATCTTTTTATCAAATCAAACAGTATCTGATGAACCCACCAATTCTAGTACCACCAATAGCAGGAAAGTCACTCATTTTATACATTTCAACAACAAATATATCACTGGTGGCACTATTGGCACAAGAAGATCAACAAGGAAAGGAACGAGCCATATACTACATCAACAGGACATTGAATGGGTATGAACTCAACTATACATTCCTTGAGAAGGCTTGTCTAACAGTAGTCTTCGCTTCTCAAAAGTTCTGACATTATATGCTAGCACACACAATTAAGCTAGTGGCAAAATTGATCCTCTCAAATATCTACTCAGCAAGGCAACTCTTACAAGACGATTGGCTAAATGGGTTATGATTCTCAGTGAATTTGACATCCACTACACAAAACGAAGAGCTATCAAAGGACAAGCAATTGCAAATCAACTAGCTGAAGCACCGCTACCAGGAAAACAAACTATGGAGATTGAATTTCTGGATAGAGACATCCTTACTATTTCTACCAAGCAATGGACCCTATACTTTGACGGATCCTACACCCAAAATGGTTCAGGTGTTGGCATTCTATTTATCACTCCTGAAGGGCATACTATACCAAGATCATATCGGCTTATGTTCCCATGCACAAATAATGTGGCTGAATATGAGGCATTGGTTATAGGCATCAAAATGGACGTAGAATGGAAAATCACAGAGTTAATGGTCTATGGAGATTCACAACTAGTCATCAATCAAATCAACAACGACTATCAGACAAAGGATGACAAACTACTACCCTACAAGCGAATGGTGGATGACTTCAAACAGTATTTTGTACACATCACCTTCGAGCAAATACCAAGGTTGAACAACAAAGCAGCCGATGCCATGGCTACTATCACTTCATTACTACAAATTCCAGAACAACAGAGTCGTTACGAGTTTCTGGTAGAGCAACTGTTCTCCCCAACCTATGACCACTCTGAATCCCATGTTATCTATGCCTTAACCGGTTCGGATTCTCCTTTGTATGGACCGATATATGATTATCTAAAGAACAACATCCTACCCATTGACTTGTCCCGAAACCAAAAACGTAATTTTATCTGACAAGTCGCCCATTATACCCTTATTGTTGATACTTTGTACCATTGAGGTCTAGATGGTACTCTTCTTCATTGTCTTGATCGTAATGAATCTGACTCTGCCTTACATGAGCTTCACGAAGGTATATGTGGCACACATTAAAGTGGAACTACTCTTGCTAAAAAGCTTCTAAGGATGGGATACTATTGGCCTACAATGGAAAAAGATTCTTACCACTTCACCAAGAAGTGTCCTAAATGCCAAATCCATGGCAATCTGATACATGCACTAGCATAGGAACTGCAGCCATTTACAACATCCTGGCCCTTTTGCCAGTGGGGACTTGACTTGGTCGACAAAATTCATCCTTCATCTTCAAATGGACACAAGTTCATTATAACTACAATAGAATACTTTACCAAGTGGATAGAAGTAGTCCCCATGACCACAATAACTGGAAAACAAATTGCCTCTTTTATCCTGAACTATCTGATCTGCAGATATGGTATTCCAAGTTCCATCATCATCGATAATGGATGACCGTTCAAAAACCAAGATGTCCAAGAACTATGTGAACAATTCAAAATCCAACATCGGTTCTCTACACCATACTACCCCCAGGGGAATGGTCAGGCAGAAGCATCCAACAAAACAATATTGAAAATCCTAAAGAAAATAGTGAATGATGCAGGCAAAGATTGGCATGTATAACTCAATCCAGCACTTTGGGCATACAGAACTAGCATCCGTACACCTACAGGAGCAACACCTTTCTCCTTGGTCTATGGATCAGAAGCTATTTTACCACTAGAGGTAGAAATTCCATCTCTCAGAGTCTCTCTAAAAGGCTTAATCCCAGATGAAGAGTATAGAGTCAACCGACTACAAGAACTGGAACTATTAGATGAAAGACGTCAGCATTCTTACACTCATCTCAAAGCATATCAACAACGCATGTACAAAAGCTACAATCACAAGGTCATCCCTTGAAACTTCAAAGTTGGTGACCTAGTCCTCAAAGCAAATCCAAGAAATCAGCAAGATCGAGAAAAGAAAGGGAAATTTGAACCTAACTGGTTGGGTCCCTATGTCATCATATCAGTCTACGGATCAGGTGCTTATCAGCTTACAACTTCAGAAGGAGATGTGCTCGACGAACCAACTAACAGCGTTCATCTGAAGAAATACTACACTTAGTCTAATGCACGGAAAAATTCAAAAACAAAAAAATCAAAAAATCAAGAAAAAGCAAATAAAAAGGTACAAATAAAAACAACTAGTGAAAACCTGGTAATAGACGCTATTGTGAAAGGATAGCTCCTTTATCTATATCCACATCCTTATCTCTGCAGTAAAACACTATCGGCCATTGCCCGACACTTAGCAAATATCCGTTTAGGACATACTTAACATAGTCACTATCCTGATTTATCCATATATCCTTTCACCACACTTTACCATGGCTTGGTAATCACTGTACATATCCACATCGAAAGACACACTTAGCTAGGGGCAATAATCGTCCAAACTTGCAGCATGTTCAAACCATCAAGACTATTTACAAAACTCAGAACACCACATCCAGCAACCAAAAACTTACTCAATCACAGAACAAAACATTGAATCGCTAAAACAAGAATCACAAAAACACTACGATGGATGATTTTCTGAAGTACTAAATGTTAAATTTTGCATAAAGTCTTGACTATTTTTGCATTTGAACCTTTTAAATTATTGGATTCTCTACATTTTCTCAACAATGCTTCCAAGCTAGAGATCATCGAGAAACTCCAATATTTTCTTAGTCTTCTGTCTATGAGGCGATCATTTGTACTGTGTAAATACTTGTCTCGAGACTTGATACAACAAATATCACTGAAGACATGATTCCACTTTACGCATACACATGGTTTAATCTTGTTTGTTTATATGCAATCCGCACTCTGGTCGTCCTGGTTCAATTATACCTTGATGCTTGTGCTATCTTGCAAAATCAAAAATCATGTAAATTTTTCTCAGGTCATTATAGTTCAATTATACCATTATGCTTGTATAAATTTTCAACATATCCCAAACAAATCAATGCTCAATGATGATACATATATCGAAAGCAAATAAACATGTGGTTATATCAGATGACAAATGCAAAATGAGGATGCTCCAAAAACAAGTAGTTGCATATCATTTTACAATTAGTTGCATATAAAATCATACATCTCATTTTCAAGATACATCTCACATCTCATAAACATCATACATTTGCATCATGCATTTCCCTTCATCATATCATTTATCTAAGCATTGCATCATCATAAAATAAAGTAAAAGCATCTAGAACATGCATCCATAACGCATCACATGATCAAAGATATATATATATATATATATATATATATATATATATATATATATATATATATATATATATATATATATATATATATATATATATATAATGATTAAAATGTACAAGTATATGTCATGTTTGTGCCCCGTACAATAAAAACAATGATCCAAAATATAATAGAGACATCGTCTCTCAAGTATGACTATCTCCTGAGGGGGATGGTCTCGCCGCTGATGTCCCAGCCCTTGGATCTCCAGGGGGATCCTGTCTCGAAGGCCCCGTCACGCCTCTGCTCTCTGACCGCGACCCAGTCTCTCGAGATCGACTCGATCTCAACTGCATAAAGATCTACACTCTGCGCTCCCTGGGCACCACATCCTCATAGTGGTGTCGATAGTACTCTGCCTCCTTGACTCTCAAGGACAACTCTCTCATGATGTCCCTCATCGGACCACCTGCTGCTGCTCTCTGCACACTCCCTGCCAGCTCCTCCGCTCGACCCCGCCGCTCTATCTCAGTATTGCGCTCTAGGGTCAGCTAGGTAATCTGACGCTGCTCTATCAATAGTTGTGCCTGCAGCTGTTGTACTGTCAACTATAGAGTCCTAATATGGGCGTCCTCCACATGCATCGGGATCCGGACCCGTAGGGGCACCTGTGAAGGGGTACCCCCTGTCCCTCTACCTGTCCTCGGTACTGGTGGAGGTAACTTATTATTCCTCCTCCTCTGCACTGGCCGTCTCCACTCATCAGTCCCTCCCACCGCTGCTATCACCTCTCCCACTCTCCCCTCCTCCCTTGCTTCGATCACCAAACCTCCTCTCCCTCTGTCCATCACAGCTCGTCGAACTGCTCTCTCCACCTGCAGTCCCCTATCACCCCCATCTCTACCTATGTCTCCTCTCCTCCCCCGATATCCTCTCCCTTATCATCCTCCTCCATCTCCATCATCTCCCTCATCACCATCTCCCCCTACCTCATCCTCGTCAACATCGAAGGCAGGTCGCATCTCCTTAGGATCTGATATCCTAGCCACGACACGAGTTGCTAACAAACCAACAAACTCATGTGTCATCCCAGCATCTAATATCTCAGGAGCATAGTCCCATATCTGGCCCACTAAGCTGGAAAACTCCTCTACAGCTGCTCCACTATCAATAGTCGGACCTCAATCTGGTATATCTTGCATCCGACGCGCATACAAGCAGGTCCCCTGTGGTATCCCCTGCTGCCGACCATACTGCCACAAAACTCTCAATCACAAAGGGCATCCGCCCTATCAAAAATTGACTCATAAACACATATGGCATCTCCAGCCCATCCTCAGCCCATACCTCGCAATCTGTATACGGTCGCCAGACGACCGTATCAATGTCATCCAATACCCTTCTCCAGTGCTCAAGTTTGCCCAGCTTCCGCTGGACAACTAACCCCCTGTATCCATATGCATATGCCCGCCTAGCAGGCCTGTCTCTATCCACCAGTGGCCTAGCTGCTAGAATGTGCTCCCAACACCATACCTGTAGGAGTGTCACGCCAACTGACAAACTGTCGTAACCCAGGTATACCACCTCATGTAAATCCCTATACAAATGGGCTAACATGGGCGATCCCCATGCAAACCTGCGGCCCTGTGTCACCATCTCCTCTAGCACCAATCTCCAACCTACGGAAAATCCCTTCGACCTACGGTTGGGACATAGGAATCCACCTATAAAACCTACTAGTATTGATGGAAGAGGCGCATAGTCCAAATCCAAGAACTCCTGCCAAAGGATCTCATATCCACACACTGTCTCATCATGAAATATGCGACGCAATGCCTCTGTCCCACCCTCCTCTGTCTACTCATAAGGCAATAATGCACCTGCTACGAGAATCCGCAATATCCTGTAACAGTCCTCAGGAGTCACCGTCATCTCAATTGTGGCAAAGTGGAAGGTGTTCATATCACTATGTCATCTCTCTGCAAGCGCTGTAAGTAAACCCCGGTTCACAGTAAATAGAGGCATATCTAATAAAGACGATAGGCCACATCTCTCAATAATATCTAAGTCAGCCTGTGCCAACCGTGGTATCAATGCCCATGGTCTGGGGAACCGCTTGCACAACTGAACCACTCCCAATCACTCCTGTCAAAAAGCAAAACAAGTCCAATATCAATTTCCTCGTCAAAACAAAGATATCAAAATCAAAATCACATAAAAAACTTGAAACATTTTGTAAATCTAATCAAGTTCCACATCATATCATTCCATATCAACTTGTAACACAACTCAAGTTTTCAAAAACCATATCAAAACTTGTAACACAACTCAAGTCTCCACATCACATAAACTTGTAAAACAATTCAAGTTTCCCACCCATATCAACTTGTCAAACAACTCAAGTTTCCAACCCATATCAACTTGTAACACAACTCAAGTTCCCCAATCATACCAACTTGTAACACAATTCAAGCTCCACACATATTAACTTGAAACAATGCAAATCAAATCAAGTTTAGATCACAAACACATTAATATCTACATCAATAACTTGAAAAATCGCAAATCAAACCAAGTTATATTAGTACTCATATTGGACAAACTATCAGAAACATGACAGCCGACACAACAAATGACAAAAATCTACCTCTCCAGGCAAAACAGACCTTATCCTATGTAATTTTCTACATTCACAAATCATCCTATCTTGTAAAACCTACTGCATGCGCTAATTAAATTTGGCTATGCGCTACCCTGTTTTCTCCACGCATTATCCTATCTATCCTATGTGCTAGACTAAATCTACGCGCTACACTTTTTTCTCCATGCACCAACTAATCTACCCTAAGCGCTAAACTCGATCCATGCGCTAACCTATCCCGCGTCCGCGCTACCTATTTAACCTTATGCGCTAGGTCTAACCTACACGCTACATCCCCCTGCCCATGTGACCCCCTATGGACCCTATGCACTAGGTTTACCCGATGCACTACCCTTTTAACCCTAAGCGCTACCTTGTGTCCCTCATGCGCTAACATAAGGCCATGCGCTAACCTAAAAACTCCATGCACTACCCTAAATGCTTTCGGACACTACCCTAAATTACAACCCTATGCGCTACGAAATTTTTTGTATGCGCTAACCTAAGACCCCTATGCGCCAAAACGTGAAAACCGCATTTCAAAATTCAAAAACTGACCAAAAATGACCAAATTAAAAATAAAAAAGGGGTCAAACAGGTTGACTTACCAGTGGTCCATACACGGCAGGCCTCCGATACCTCCGAACGCACTCGAATCGATGCGTAGAATATGGAATAGGCATTTTGTCTTCTCTCCAAAAGTCTCTTTCTCCAAGGTCAACAAGCACAAATGAGACAAAACAATGCCCTTTTCCCCTTTTATAGGGTAAAATAAAATTAGGATTAGGGAAATGAGCATGTAATTTGCTCGTGGTCTCCCTCATACCCTCGCACACATCCATTATCGGGAGATGAATCAATTTAAACATTCCACCTAGCCAAAATTTTGTACAACAAACACAATTATCAAATCAAATCAAATTTTCCAAAATTTTGATTCATCTCTTGAGGGGGCATTATCACCATCGATTATCAAACCTGGGGCATCACACATCAAATCTGGGGCACGACATGAAAATCCATAAAAACAACATTGATCATAAAATCGCAACGACACATCATTTTCTTTGAAATAACATGTGCACACACGTCACTTCAAAGAGGGGCAAAATGTAGACGTATAAAAATGACCATATTCTTAAATGAATATTTTATGTTCATTTCTCTATTTAATTAAATCCAATTTAATTGAATAACCCACATTCCTCTATTTAATTAAGTAAATTACTCAATTAAATTCACTAGGCCTCTTTTTACCATTTAATAGAATAAATCATTTTATTCAATTAAATCCCCTATCCACTTTTTAATTAAATTCAAATTTAATTAAAATAGTTATCCTAAATTGAATAAATCTAATTTATTTAATTTCCCCAATTGCAACCAAATTGAATTAAATTCATTTTATTCAATTAAATCCTATTATCCCTTCATCCACTTGCAAAATCCTACATCTCCCACTTGCATCCTAACCCTCTTCATAATTTCTTCTAGAATCCATCTAATCCTAATCAATTAACCCAAACCCATTCATTATCCCCTTTCCCTAAATTTGAGGAGGTTGGAGTAAAGTCTTCTAAAAGCATTAAAGCCTTTATCCATTCAACGAGCTAACTTGTTGAATACCCCCAAATTTGGAAGGACTCTTACAAATTTGTCCCCAAAGTCTTCATAACCATTAATGGTTAACTCAACCCTCTAGCATGGTTAAATAATTTCCCTAAACTCAACCTCCATGTAACCCAAGGGTCTCATCAAGCATTTATTGCTTTGACCATGGTTATCCTTAAACCTTTGCACAAGAATTTATCCTTTGGATAAAAGCTTTATCCAATGGGTAATCTTAACTTAACATTAACCCTTAACCCCTAGGGTAACCATGAGGTCTTCTCAAGCATTTAATGCTTCTTACATCTCCTCTCATACATCTCCTCTCAACCAACCTTATGTTGACAGTTGTCACCATTTCATTGGTGCCAATTGTAAACATGGATACCCCACTTTCAAACTTAGCCCTTGATTAACTCTTTCAATCCTGACCATCCATTGCCCTATTTTTGCTATAAATAGAGCTCTCATTCCTCCATTTTAATCATCCAAGTCTTTAGCATCACACTTATACTAAAATCCATCCAAGCTTTAATATATCATTTTGTGCTCATCATTTGGCCTCTCTTTTAAAATAGGAATTAATCTAAATATGCATGTTTAGAGTATTTTCCTTATCATTTAGCTATTTCATAGACTAAATATAGCATGCTAGGATAGTCTTGTTACTGATCTTGTCATCTTATAAACTAGTTTATTACATTTATAGGATCATGCATAGCTTAGGATGCATTTCATCTTAAAATCAACAAAAACATCCCTCGTTCTTGCATTTGTCATCCCTAAACCACTTTGCTCAGTGATCTGAGAGCAAATACATTGGTTTGAGGGACCTTGTGAGATACAAAACCATGGAACCAACCTTGGGAAGCTGAGACATACTTCATGACTCCATAACTTGCACCAAGAAGTCTTGTGGGTGTGTGAGCAAGGCTCCCTAGAACTCCATTTTTCACATTTTAAGTTCTATCGACCTGCTTTTCCTGCATACAATAGTAATTCCTTTGAATTAATTAATTTAATTGTAAGCCATTAATTAACTGAAATCAAATCATTTTAGATTTAAATAAAAGTTATAAAGTGCAAGTCGCCACTACACATATGTATTAAAGAGGAAAAATGGGATTAGAACTTCAAGGTTCACTTGACTGTTAGGATTTAGGTGCCATCAACCTTGTCAATCCTTTAATTTATTGTTTTCCTAATTTGTTTTGTAATCTACCCATAAGAGGTTAAACCGTTTAACCAATGGTGATGAAAAAGATCATGTAAAGGCAAAGTTACTTTTATTGTTTGTCCTCTATGAAAAGAACAAAATAGCTAGGGGACCCCTCTTATAATTTTTTATTTTGAGGTGCTTGGATGCTCGTCAGGAGTTTTAAGAGAATATATGATTATTATGACAATTATTAATGCTATGACAATATCTATGACAATATTAATGACAAAATCCTTGCACAGGTGCACATGCATGAGAGATCCCTTATGACAACTGTAACAACATTTGCAAGAGGCTATTATGGGAGGTGGGTGTGAGTTTTTCCAAGTGATTTTACTACCCATTGTTTGGTGATACTATATTGGTATTCATCCTCACAAACTCCTATAAATTGGTGCCTTGAGCTATAGTTTTTCATTCAATCTTGTTCAGTTTGTAGAATAATGGAGTTTTGTCAATTTATACAGAGGTCTATAGAGAAGTTTATTGTTTTTGTATTCTTTATTAGATTAGTAATATACTTGCCTCTCTTTCTGTGGTGACTTTTTTTCCTGAAAGATTTTATCCACATAAATTTGGTGTTTCATGTGCAATGGTTTCATTGTTCTTCTTTTTATTCTACAATTTCATTGTGTTAAATGTAATCTTTAGTTTCGGATTTGCAATAACTTTGAGTTTAAGTTTATATTGAAAGATTTCTTCACCTTGTTTTACAACATTGACAAAAGTGAACACTAGTAGTTTGAAGCCCAACACTGACAAGCAAGTAAAAACAAAGGGAAGATAACAAAGATCGAGAGTTGAGGGTACATTATCCCTAGGGTGAAGGGAATAATGAAGGCCCAAAGCTCGAGCTTCAAAAAAACCAAAAACAAGAAAACGGGGAGGGAAACAAAAGAAAATGCTAAGGGGTAGAACCCTTAGATGAACAAAAGAAAACAAGAGGGGGTCCACATCTTGCCAAGTGACAAAGAGGGGTGTAAGTGCGAGGCACAACAATACATACATATACATATATGCATATATGTACATGCGTATGTATGTATGTATGTATATGTATGTATATACATGTATACACACACACACACACACACACACACACACACACACACACATATATATATATATGCATATATACATATATATATACATATATGTCCATATATACATATATATGCATATGTATATGTATATATATATATGCATATGTATGTATATATATATATATATATATATGCACATGTATATGTATATGTATATGTGTGTGTGTAGACATATGTGTGTGTATACATACATACATATATATATATATATATACACACATATACATATACACATAGATACATACATACATACATGCATACATACATACATACATACATACATACATATGTATATGTATATGTATATGTATAGAAATATACACATACATACACACACATATACATACATACATGCATGCATGCATGTATATGTATAGGTATATGTATATGTATCTATATATGTAATATATAGATACATATACATATACATATACATATTACATATATAGATACATATGCATATACATATACATGCATGCATGCATGTATGTATGTATATGTGTGTGTATGTATGTGTATATGTCTATATATATACATTGTAATATTCTTAGGGCCATTGTAGTATTGTATTGTAACTTTGTAATATTATATTTTATGAGCACATGGTTTTATTTTACCACTAGTTGTTTTTGTGTGAGTTTTTGTCTATAAAAGCAAGCACATGTTTAGTGGTCAAGGTTGGTTGGTGGTTGAGGTTGTCATTGTATTAAGTCCTTTGGAGGATTGCACTTGTGGAGTATGGCATGGGATGTGTGGATTCATGTTGTCTGAGCATTATCATCATGTCACTAGAACTATGAGAATGCCTAGTAGAAATCTTTTGTTAGTAATAAATAGGTTAGCTATTGTGGATTGTTTTATGTTGAATAAGCATGCCATAACAAAGGTTGAATTGGCAATTCTTGAAGAGGATTGTGTTAGGTTGAAAAAACATACGGGAAGGATGAACTCCCACTATACAAAAAATGAGGTTTTGATAACATAACTATGGAAATCACATGGAATGAGCCTTTTGTTGTAGATGAATTTCGAGTATATTTCCAAAGGACATATTTTTCCCTATGCCAAATATTGGGAGAGGATGCAAGATTCAAAATGTCAATTGTTTTAATGTACATGGCTATGAGAATACAAACTTCAGAATTGAACCTTAAAATTAATTTTGCCCTAGAGATTGAGAAAAGAATTCATGACCAGCTTGTTGCTTTGAAAGAGAACAGGGGATCCTGTGACTTCCGACATTACTCATTGTTGTGTCACTTGATATTATATCAAAATAGGTAACCTATGGAGAAGAAGTTGAAGTTGGAAATTGTTGACAACATGGGAAATGAAATGCCAATGCAGCTACATGGTGTTTTATGTGGGATAAGAAATGCAAAAATAATTATTACAAAACTTTTCATGATGTGTTTGTAGTTTCAGTGATGCACTCTTTAAATCACCAAGTTAATAGACTGTCACCTGAAATCATGGAATTGATAAGGCTCTTAGATATGAAGCTTGAAGCAGAGCATACTCATAACTTTAGTGATTGCTTCTACATGGCTGAGTACACCTTGATCATGGTATACAGATGTTTGTAGGCTTCTCATCAATTACCATTGTTTGTATCTGGTAGAGTTGCATTCCTAAAGTTTATGTGGAAGATAATGTGGATGGAGAAGGAGACAATGGAGAGGCAGAAAAAGGGGACCTTTCTACCCTATGTTGCTAAATATGTTGGATTCTCCATTGGATCAAATTTCCTTGAGGAGTTGAAAGGATATCTAAAACCAAACTACTCTTTGAGATTGGGCCTACAAATATTATGTGACCCTAAGGGTCACATTAAGCATGTCAAAAGGAAAATATTGAAAAGTATAGGTGTTACTCATGAGGTACTATTAGATGAAGATGTAATTTTAGAAATTGTGTTACTTTTGATGATATTTTTCAAAGGAGGAGAAAATGGAATAGATAGAGATAGAAGAAAAAGGAAAGAAAGACCCAAGTTTTCCAAGTTTAGACATCTTTGGTTCTATTGACAAAGGATGTGCAATTGTATCTTCTTGGTTTAGAGATCATGGTTTGAAGCTCTTGGTTGAATTTTTTAATCATGTTAGGCCCATGGAGGATCTTCAATTAAGAGATGGTTGTCATGATGCTTGGAGAGATTGGTTGCATGGTTCAGTGGGAGCTTTAGCACATCTTTAGGACTCTTGATGATGAATGGTTATGGTAGAATCTTGGTGTCATGGAGGACTCTTGAGTTTTTTGGTGAGGTGGTGTTGTTTCTCTTTGGTTTTGATTATGAATCATATGCTTGAAGCTTCATGATTTTGAAGGATTGCATTGGAAGTTAGCATGAATTGATTAGTACATGCTCATGGAGACTAGAGAGACTTGGGTGAGGCTATGAGATATCATGGTTTTAGGTGATTGTGTTGAGATGGTTACTCTTTGATGAAGATTTTAGTAGAAAGACCAAGGAGCTTACACCTGGTTATGGATGTGAATCCATTATAAATCTAAAGAGAAGATTCTCATTTATTACAACATTTATTGCTTGGTGTTGTGAGTGTTGTCCTTGTTTTTCGTTTTGTGTGAAAACAGGATGACCCCTACAAACTTTTTCATAATTCGTCCTCTTTTCTTTCAAGTCAAGTAAATGAGGGATTTTGGTTGTCTCATTCATCTTCGAATATGTGCTATTCAATGTTAAATTTCCCTCATAAAGTTAAAATCTCAAAATTCTAACTTAGAAGTGAACTTTCGATTTTTATCTCCGATTTTGCACCATCTTTATCACTTGGTGTCAAATTGGGTTTTATCCCCAACTTAACACTATGATATCAGTTTTAGTGTAAATCAAACTTATAACTCTGATTTACACCTTTTTGGTCTTTTAAGTGCAAATCGAACCTTTAAGTCCGGTTTACATCTTAATAAAACACGAGTTTGCATTTATTGATTCTAAGAGTTCATTTTAAATTGGCTTTCTCTACCCATTTATTTAGCGATTTGTGCCCTAATAATTCATTATCATTTTCATGGAAGGAAGAGCTCGATTTCTTTGAAGCCCAATTTGCTTAATTTGTGGTATGTATTGTTCGCCCTATCTCTTTGAATTTTCTTGCAAAGCTTTGTATTTATGCCACATGTGCCCTCGTGCCCTTTTAAATTTTATGCTTTTATGGTGGATGGTGGGACTGTATGTCCATCACACACCATAACATGTGCTTTATGGTGTATGGCGGGCACACACCCCACCATTCTCACTAGGTTTGGGTATTAGCAGTAGTATTGGGCGGGGATATTAACCTGATTTTGCACCACAGTCTTTGAATGTGGTGGTAATTGGGGTCATATCCCCAACCCACCATATCCTACCATTATTTTTATAAGTGTTTGGTGGTGATCAGGTCTGTAACCCCAATCCCCACCACTTTCTTTGAAGTGTTTGGTGGTGGTCGGGGTTACAAGCTTGACCATCACCAATGTTATTCACTGTTGTTTTTCAAGAGATAAGTGTCGAGTGGGGTTTAAGGCTGCCTAACACCATGTTTTTATTTCCTTTTGCAAAGTGTCGTTCGGGTCTATAACCCCGCTTGACACCTTCATCATATTTTTCGTTGTAATTTTTTAAAGTGTCGTTCGGGGGTATAACCCCGACCTACACGAATCAATATTATTTTGCATAAGTGTTGATCAGGTTTGTAAGCCCGCCCGACATCTATCTTTGGCATTTTCCTTTACCAAGTGTAAATCGGAGTTATAACTCTGATATGCACTTAATCCATATTTTGGTTATGCATCAAAATAGGTGTAAATGGGTGGTATAACTCCAAGTTACACCACTGTATGAGTTTTTCCATTGTGTATTTTGGGTTTGTAAACCCGATATACACTCTTTTTGGTTTTTTGCTTTCTATGAAATGCAAATTGGACTCATAAGTCTGATGTGCACTTGATCTTGATTTTACACTTATTTTAAGTGTAAATCAGACTTATAAGTTTGATTTACATTTAATACACACACTTGCAAATTAGTGATTTTTTACCAATTTGTGATTTACCAATGGTTTTATCCTCTCAAATGGAGATTGCTATGAAGACTAATCACTTAAAATTATGATCTATTCATGTTGCAGTGCATATATTGCAAATGACATAACCCTCACCAAGTAAAAGAACAATGAAGTTCAAGAAGCAAGAGATTCATCCAACTTTTTCTCCTTCATCTATGCCCTCTAATATTGATAATATCAGACATACAAATATTGGCCATGTGGATCTTGATGAGTTCTTGAAGAGAGTGAAAGCACCACCAGTATCCTACAAAATGGAGCCCACAATCAATAGTGGAATTCATTTGGTGGTGATCTTTCCCATGTGTGGACAAAATCTAGAATTTGTGTTGGCTCTTGCCAACATGTATGATCCTACTACCAGGTCAGTCAGAGATGTTGATGGAAAGAATATGCTCATCAAGCTTGATGAGGACTTCTTTGATCAATACAATTTTTCAAGTGTTCATCTATAGATCAATATGCAAATATTGACATGCAATCAACTATTACTTATTTTGACAATAATTCAGAGAAGTCCGCAAGGAATATGAATGATAATTGGCTAAAAACACCTAGGCCTACAATTTCAAGATAGCTTGAGACTCTTCCTCCCAGTGATTTCATTGAAGAGGTAAATGATCTCATTACTCTTCTTAGCAGAGTAAAAGGTCTCCCGACCTCCAACACATATCCAAGTGGATGTATCAACACATTCATGTTATCAAGCAAAACAAGAGGCATATTTTTTGGGGCAAGCAAATTGCAAATGCTCTTTGTGAACAGTTGAACAAGGTGCCCACCACCTTGAAATTCTACACAACTTCTTATCTTGTCCATGCAATTGCCTCGATGAGGCATTTTCTATGTCTTTCTACTATAGGTGACAAGAGTCAAGTTCTTGTTTACAAGTATTTCACTCAATTAACTCTCAAGGAGAGTTTGCACCATTTCAGGAGAGTTAATGATGCCTTCTTTGCTCATTATATTTGCTTATTTGATAATGATCTTGAAAACAAAATAGTATCAGATGACACATGGAAGGTGGTGAGTGAATATGGTTATATTTTCTTGCAAATCTCCACATTCACATATATCAGAATTGGATATTTTGATAGAGAACCATTCATGTTCCCGAGGTATCCATTTGATAAAATTATTCTTATGGAGATGGCTCGTCATATGATATCTATCCATGAGCATCAATCGGGAGCTCATAAAACAGGTCTCAAGTTCTCCATTGCCATAGGGAGATACTCCATCAATTCCATCTACAAGGCTTGTGCTATGGAGGAAGAGATGAGTGTTGGAATCAAGGAACACTGAGAGGGGGGGTGAATCAATGTTCTACCAGTTATTAAATTTTTTTACTTAACCTTGAACCACCGGAAGCATGAGAATGAAACTAAAATGCAAAACCACAAAACAATCAACCACAAAATCATAACACCAGGATTTTTACTAGGAAACCCAAATGGGAAAAACCATGGTGGGATTTGAACTCACAATATTATTCTACTATGGCCAGTAGCAAAATAATATTACATGAAGGGGAATGCACAAGCATTCTGGCACACTGCCTATAGCTTACAACTCAATTACAATAAGCGATACAACCCCAGAAGGCTCACTACCTTACAAATCATCTACAGTGATGAACTACAATGAATGAACTCCAAAATAGCATCTAACAATGCTTGGATGAGTTCTGGTTAAGTGCAAAACTCTGACTATACCACCTCTGCTACTCTGCTTTGTTACTGTCTCAGTCAGCTACTGGATCAAGAATGCACACGTGAAACTGCGTCAAAAGTGATTCTCAATCACCACTCACTCACATACTATCATATTACACACCAAAAAGATCTTCTCCACTAGTCTTATATATCTGCAATCACCAAATAGACAATTATCAAGTCGGCTTGTAGTGTAACGTGTAGAATTGAGTCGACTTGACCGAATCACCAAAAACAAATGTAGATCACCAAAAAGATGATAAAATGATGTCCCTATGTCAGCCCTATCATCCTATGCATGATTCATAACACCGCAATCACCGGAAAGCTTCCGGACCAAATTGCTCTGCTCAACCTGAAATATCGGTTAACTGGTTACCGGTTCACATCCACTTCCGATTATCAAGATCTGTGATTACCGAATAGAATTCCATGAAGAGTTTTCATCAATGACAACCCTTAAACCAATAATCAAGCATCAGTATCCACTAGATGAGTGTCAATTGCCAACACTCTCCCCCTTTGGCATTGATGGAAACACTCATGAAATTTGACTAAGTGTTGAAACAACCTAGATACCGGATCAAAATTGCTATCAAAATTTCTAAGGCTCCCCCTTAGATCAAGAACTCAAAAACCTATAACATTCTTTGTACATTTTTCACCTTTACTCTCCCCCTTCGACAACAATGCCAAAGATGGGGTATTGTCCAAAACTTATGTATAGGGATATTTATCGAAAACTCTACATATACTTGAAGATATCAACAAAAATGGTCTTCAAAAATCCTAGGTGAGTGTCCCACCCACTCTTCAAGTTATCTAAAATTATGATGAATGCACTCAAAATATAGGCATGAATCTCAACATCCTTAAATTTAGATGGAACGGGTTGTCCCATAGCCTTCGTAAAATCTACCTTATTACTCAACATGGTGTCCATCCGGGGGGCAATTAGATTCTGGAGTTCACAAACTCTCCTCAAAATTTTGTCCTTCTTCGCATTAAGTCTCGAGATCTGATCGTTGAGAGCCATTACCTGTCCTTCTATATTATTGGTTAGGGATACATTAGAATCAAAATATTGTGAAATACCAGCTAGTTTACCCTGATAAATACCAATCTGCTTGTCTGTGTCTACTATGAACTTTGGCAAAATTAGACAAGACATATATTTTACTGCCTTCAGTTAGTGTATCAGATATTGTCTGCAAACCTTTATTTAATCTGACACTGTCATCCTCTATCATTTTTTGAAATGTTTGCATACGAACCTCTTTGAATCTATCTTATACCCACTTAGTGGTAGACTTCTCCAAATAATCAAAATTGGTATTTGCATTATGAATCAATTGCAATAATTTATTGGAGGGGCTAGAAGTAGGATCTAGTAGTAAATCCGGTACCACCTTCTACACCACATCAACCAACATCAAAGTAAGCTTTTTGTCTTCACTTCCAGACTTGACCAGAACTTGGTTGCCCCGAGCTTCTACGGCTGTTGCAAGCATCAACTTCTCAGTTGGTGATATTTGTCTGATATCAAGAGGTCCATCAAGATTGATTGATATTTAGGGTAGGGCCCTTGTCCCTTTGACTAGAGGAGTGTCAATTGTCAGAGCATCGACAACTTTCTTCCCTTTATCTACCTCAACACCCCACACTTCTGTCTTCTCTGGTTCCTTTTCTTCAGCACCATCTCCTTTATCCTGTGCACTAGTGTTACCACATGGTGCAGTGTCATACTTTAGGATCTCAAGGACTACTCCAATGTTCTCTACCACCAGAGGATTCACACTAATCTTAGCATCAAGGATAAGCTGGCCTTGATCTTCGAGATGTCCCTCGGTCTGAGTTTCATACTTCTGATCACCGGAGACACCTTCCTTCACTTTTAGATGAGAAGTCTAAACTACATCACTATATAAAGGATTGTTCTGTATGATTCTTCTCCAAATTTCCTCAATTTCCTTCCTCACTTCTTCAACTTTGCCAATCATTAACCTATTCACCCTATTCCTTCTTTTGAATTCTTTCTTATTTGCTTCGTCAATGAGCCTTTTGGCTTCATCTTGGGAGATATAGGTGCAAGCATTTATTAATTCTCTCTCTTTTATTTCTTTATCTGTTTTACTAGCTATCATCCTTTGTGCATCAATAATATTAAACAGATTCTTAGGAATGCTATGATCCAGTTAAATCAAAGTTTTACTAAAATTGGGTAAGTACAAAACAACAACTTCCTCTACTTTCCTTTGATTTGCCTCAACTAGATTTTCATAGTATGCTCCAAGATTCTTCAAATTCCCATCAACAATTATCTCATCAATCAATTGATTTGTTGTCATGGGAGGAACAAATGTATGTTTACCTTGCACGTTGTTGGTTTCGAGATCATCATCAAGTTGAGTTATGAGCTTCCTTCCCCTCTTGGGTCTTCCGGTAAGGGTAGGTTCAGATTTGGCCTTCTTGCTCTGCACTGCACCACTAGATTGTCGTTTCCTCACAACCCTTAGAAATTCTCCTTTCTTTTTGGCCTTTTTTGCTTCTTTATTTGATTCAGTCTCAGATGCCACCGGAGATACTGCAACATAGGTTTGTTTGGGTTTCTCCTTTTGCTTCAAATTTCCCTTTCTAGATGAGCTCTGTCCTGTTGAAGGTATTACCGAAGTAGGGGAGGACTTGGTCTCCTTTGGTTTTGCTTTGGAGGGAATCGGTTTAGCCTTAGGCTTCTTGGATTCCTCCTTATCTTGCATCTGAGCATGCTTCTCCCTTGCTTGCTTCACAACCTCTCTGGTAAATCCCATCTGCATAGCCACCTCTTCAACCATCTTAGATACTTTTCTCTTCCTTGCAGATGCGGTGAACTGCTTGTGCAACTCCATATCCTTCTCCTTGAAGGTGCCAAACCTGGATTCATTGAGCTCCACCAATTTGCTCAAAAGTTGTTGAACATAAACTTCAAGGGTCTGACCATCCACCTCATAACCCATCAGCAAAGTCCAGACTGTCCTCGGCTCCACAACTTCCATGTGTCATTGGTCTTTGTCCACCATGAAGCAGATAGTGCTCTCATATTTCTCAACAATCTTTTTGGGAATCCTTTCTCATCTTTCATTCGGCCTTGGAAAGTCTTAAAGAAACTCCAGAAAGATGTTGTATGATTTTCTCTGTTTCCCAATCTTTGTAATGCTTTTTTGATTTGGGTGGTCATCGGTAAATCAAATTCCCATTGCACTCTGCCTGTATCGGGGATTTAGTTCATGAAGTACCGTGCCAGACAAACAACTAGAGAACCAAACTTAAATACATTCTTCTTATCTAATTTTATCTTCTTCCAATTGCTTAGTAGCTCCTCAAGAAGGACTGGACAAATATCATACTGCATATCTTCCTTCACCATTTGGTAAGTTGCATAAATGGATGTTTCAAAGATAGAATTCAGTTTGCTAGACTGGTAGACCTTGTACCCAATGATCATAGATGCAAATCTCACATCATGCTCTCAGATTTCATCAATAGTCATGGACCTATTGTCAAATTGTGCACTGGTTGCCTTTTTCACAGTTGTGTTACCTACCTTCCTCAGATTCATCTTGTCGTCAGTTTTATGTAGACATGTGACTACATGAATGGCTTTCTTGATGATTTTGTATGGCTTGTCTAACCAGATAAATTCATCATGCACACGACTTAGGATATATCTTACCCACTCATCTTCATCGAACACGGGGAAATGTACGAACCATGTGAAACCCTTCCTCTGCAATTGTGCATATTTTGGTTTAAGGCTTCCATCCCTGTCTCATAGGTGTTTGTTGTAAAGTGATAAGATCACCTCATTATCGGTTTCTTCAATGTTGCAGTGAATATAGGCTCTTACATCGTCAACATGCAGAACACCATAGGGCATAGACGAGAAGGCACCATTTGGATCATCTTCCATAGACTTAAATGGGTGATTCTTGAATTGTGACTTTACTCTCTTCGAAATCTCAACTACCAATAGATTATTAATAGAAGATGATGCCATTCTGAGAAATTTAGGGTTAAGAGTGTTCTTCTGTAAATACCTCTTGTTCCTGACAGATGCACAATAACTTTTATCATATCACCTCAAAGCTTTAGATCTCCTTAGAAACTAGTTCACCTAGCTCTTCTGCTTCTTCTCTTTGTTCACAATGTGAGAAATGAATCGCATTTTCCCTTTTTAAACTTGCAAACCCCAATTTCAAGTTGACATAAATGCACTGATAAGGTTCACCCGGATGCCCTGTCCAGCATCAATCAACTCACCAGATGATCTAGAGATCTGAATAATCGTCTCAAAACATCTGCAATAAACCATGATCAATCATAGATCTCTCCAATGGGTTTCTGTAAGATTTTGCATGAAGATGCCACCCCCTAAGGCCAAAAGCCTTAGTTATCAGATGAAGATCCTGCACCAAAATCAGGTGTAGATCCATTGTCTGGTTTGGATTCATCTTTTTTGACCCACATCTTCTCATGCTTGTCTCTAATCTCCTCTACCTTTGCCTTGCCTTTCTTGTCTGATTTGTCTTTGTTTACCAGAGAATTATTCTTGCTTCTGCAGTACTTTGCAATGTGACCGGTTTTATTGCATGCACAACAAACAATATTTCTCTACATAGGTCTGAATTTCATCTGATTTGGTCTCATCCTGCATTGGTTAGAGATATGTCCAAAAATCCCACAAGCATGTATCTCTTGTTTTGAAAATTATCCATTACTGCTCTGCACATGTTTGACTTGTGACCAAAATTATTGCATATGAAACATTGACCAGTAAAAGTAAGACCATTGTTCACATTATTCATTCCATTATTCATCCTACTTCTGCATTGGTTCGCCATATGACCAAATTTATTGCAAGTAAAGAATCTACCATTGAATTTATGAGCATTAGGTTGTCTTACCAGAGGATTATTGCTCTTCTTATGATTAGGTTTTGCATTGCTTTATTCAGATTCGAAGGATTCACCTTTCTCAAATCCAAGTCCTCGCATGTCCTTTCCATGTCTCTAACTTTCCAGCATCTCATCAAGCCTTGGTGAGCTATCATTGAATTTGTCTTTGTATTCATTTGCAGTAGCAAGTTCATCTCTTAGGGAAACAATATGTCTCTCAAGTTCTTGACCATTATTCCTTGATTGTGTCAACTCAAGCTTCAACTGATCATTCTCATAGGTAATCCTAAAGCATTCATCTGCTCTGTCCTTCAATGATTGATTCAAATTCTCTTCATTCTTCTTCTAGTCTTCAATCTCCTTAGTCAGCTTCATCATAATGGATTGCATCTCATTCTTCAATGCAATATTCTCTCTCTCAAGCTTGTCAACTTTGTCCTGATTCTCCATGCATTAATCTTCTTTCTCCTTCATCTTGTCTCTTGAAGTGTTGACCTGATCTTTCAAATAATTGATGAAGTCTTTAGCTGCATTTAGGTTTCTCTTTAAGGTACTGATTTCATTCCTTGTTGCATCAAGATCCTCAAGTGCCACACAAAGTTGTCTCTGATAACCGAAATCCATTGATTCAATCTCTTGGACCTTCCTCAAGCGGTTAGGATTCCTTAGAGGAACTAGGCTCTGATACCAATTATTGGAATCAAGGAACATTGAGAGGGGGGGTGAATCAGTGTTCTACCGGTTATTAAATTTTCTGACTTAACCTTGAACAATCAGAAGCATAAGCATGAAATTGAAATACAAAAACACAAAACAATCAACCACAAAATTATAACACCAAGATTTTTACGTGGAAACATAAATGGGAAAAACTATGGTGGGATTTGAACCCACAATATTATTCTACTATGGCCAGTAACAAAACAATATTACATGAAGGGGAATGCACAAGCATTCAAGCACACTGCCTAGAGCTTACAACTCAATTACAATAAGGGCTACAACCCCGAAAGTCTCACTGCCTTACAAATCATCTACAGTGATGAACCAAAATGAATGAACTCCAAAATAGCATCTAACAATGCTTGGATGAGTTCCAGTTAAGTGCAAAACTTTGACTGTACCACCTTTGCTCTTTGTTTACTATCTCAATCAGCTACCGGATCAAGAATGCACACATGAAACTACACCAAAAGTGATTCTCGATCACCACTCACTCGCATACTCTCATATCATGCACCATAAAGATCTTCTCCACTGGTCTTATATATCTGCAATCACCAAATAGACAATTATCAAGTTGGCTTGTAGTGTAACGTGTAAAATTGAGTCTGCTTGACCAGATCACCAAAAATAAAAGTAGATCACCAAAAATAAAAGTGGATCACCAAAAATATGATAAAATGATGTCTCTATGTCGACCCTATCATCCCATGCATGATTCATAACACCGCAATCACTGAAAAGCTTCAGGACCAAGACTGCTTTGCTCAACTTGAAATACCGGTTAATTGGTTATTGGTTCACATCCACTTCCAGTTATCAAGATTCGTGATTATTGGATAGAATTCCATGAAGAGTTTCCATCAATGACAACCCTTAAACCAATAATCAAGCATCAATATCGATCGGATGAGTTTCAATTGACAACAATGAGAAGGGTGACCATAAGATTCTTCAAGGCCAAAAAGTTTTTTAACTATAGGGGCATGAAGAATAAGATTAAAAAGAACTATACCCATATCCATTGGAATGAGGATGTATGGGTGGATTTCTGGACTGATCTGGATGTTTGAAGATTGGACTACTGTCATTTGACAGTAGAGAAAATTGAAAACCTTGATCTAGCTAATGTTCCTGAAGATCTTGAAGAAGATGGTAACATCTTGGATCCTGCATATGAAAGAAATAAAGTTGTTGGATTACCTTTTCCTCTCATTCAATGGTCTCAAAAGGAGAATACTTATATAAGGGTCAGGTTCCAAAGGATTCTTGATAATACCAATGCTTGGTTAAATCTACATGGTGTTCAGTTGAAGCCTTTCCATACTAAGTCATTTGAAGATGAGATTGCAGGCCCCAAAGGAAAGACTTATGAATTAAGGACCAAAAATAGGGAAGGTTTTGTGGCTTTTAAAGGTCCTAAAACCAAGTTCACTGTTGGAAAGGGTAAAACTCAAGGCGAGTCATAAATTCAAGAGACTCGAGCTCAAGAATAAGTTGATGAAGGGGAAGAAGAAAATGAAGATGAACAACAAGAGTATGACGGTCTTTTAAAATAACAAGAACAAGAAGGAAAATTTAATGAGGAGGGATTACCTGAAATCCCAAGTACTTCCCAGTCTCAAGAGTCACACGGAGGTATTCCTCCTGCATCATGTGATATCTCAGGTACTATTTTAGTCTTTGTTATTGATGCTATTCTCTTAGGTTTTGTTGTGTCATTTACATCCCAAGCTCCGTAAATACATGTCATCCCTTCCACTTCCATAAGTGAGTCTACCCTTGATACACCTCATGACAACCTAGATATTGTTTTCCTTTTTAATTTGTCTAAGGTTACTTCTTTCATGTTAGAAGATTTTGATAAATTCATGTCAGAAACCCAAGTTTCTCCTCAAGTTTATACTACTCCAAATCCACCCACCATTGTTACCTCAACTCCACCCATTGTTACTACCAGTATTCAGTCTTAGGAGTTGGCAACAAAAGTTTTGGCTACTGGAGTGGATGAGGATGCTTCTTTGCCACCATGGCTAGTGTCTAACACTCCAAAGAGAAAGAAGAAAACCATATCTCATGATGACTTTGATTTTAGTCAATTGGTACTAGTTAAGCCCAAGGTCGCAAAGAAGGCCAAAACTTTGTACAGGTTGAGAATAGACCCATCCAAGAACAAGTATATAGAAATGGCAATTCCTCCTTCGAACACAGACTTGGATAAAGTACGAGATACCGATTATATCATTAAAAGAATTGATTTGGGAAAACAAACACACAAGGGTACAATTGAAGATGCTCAAACCTCTTTCCAACATCTTGTGGCAATGTTCAATGAAGAAAAAGTCAAGAAAGATAACTTGAAGAAACAAGTTGATCAGCTCACTAAGGTCCTGATCAAGATAACCAAATCATCAAAGGTATTCGAGCTGGTCACTTCTTCAATGGATGAGAAAATTGTTAAGCAAATTGAACAGGTGAATTCTCATGGGAGAATAGTTGGTGAATGGATGGATAGACCGCTAAGCCAAGGAACACATCTCCTATGTTTAGCAGTTACTCTTGTTAACAATTTGGAGGAGATAAATGTTGAAATTGATAAAACTTTGAGTTTGTTTTCTAATGAATTGGAAGCACGTGAGAAGGAATTCGACTCTTGGTTGAAGTTAGAAGATTTCCAATTGGATGTTCTAGTTGATAATGGAGTGATCCCTTCAAGGGATATGTACATTGAACAAAGAGAAATTCTGGAACCTCAAATGAACACAATAGAGGTGTTTATAAAAGATCCAAGGAAAGCACATAAAGAATGCAATGATAAAGGGAAAGACATCATCGAAAATATATCAGCTCTTCCTTGCACTTTCCTCGATGAGAACCAGAAGCCCCTTCATGAAGACATCATCGTCAAAGAGTTCAATTTGCTAATTGGTGAAGAGTTTGATAAGAAAGATTTCTCATTATCCTCTATAGATAAATTGGTGGATATCCAAGTAAATTTGGATGATCTAGCCTTGCTTCTAAAGAAGCACAAGAAATGCTACATGAGCCTCAAAGATTCTATCACTCGGGTCAAGGTCATCACAAGTCATACTAAAGGACCTGACCAGGAACAAATGAAAGTAGTTCTGCAAAAGTTCAAGGAATTCTTGAAGCAGGATCAAAATGGAGGATCTGGTGACACCTAGTAATTTTCATAGTAGATGTATTTTTGGGTAAGACATTGACACTTCAAGTGTCAATTTTGTATTTAGTTTTTTCACTTAGGCAATTTGCACGAGTCCAAAGTCAATTAGGACTCTTCCTTGAATTAGTCATAGTTTTTTCCTAGTTTCATGCTGCACCTTTCTCCTATATATGTGAGGTTGCTCTTTGTAATTTCTATCTATTAACTTTAATCTATACTCCAAAACTCTACCGAAATGAAGTACAAAAGTGAAACTTTGTGTTCCTCTTGTGATTTTACAAACTTGATGAAATAAGAAGAAAGCTCTTGGCATCCAAACTTTATGTTGGATTCATTTGTGTTTATGGTGAGAGTGTTCAAGTATATAATTTTCGTTATAAATTCTTATTTACTCAAGTAAAGGTGTGTCGAGAGAATACCATTAAAGTGTAAAGGCAATTGTTAACTTGTGAACTTTGTGTCATATCTTGATTGTTGTTCTTAGAATTAGGAATTGGTGATCGTAATATCATTTTGAAGACTTTGAGATTCATTTTGGTATTTTCAAGTTAAAGTTAGTTGATATATATATTTAGATTACACTTTGAAGACTTTGTGCTTGACTGTATCATCTTGGAAAAGGAAATAGTGACTTGAAGACTTTGAGCTTCATATTACCATTTCGCAAAAGCATTATCAAAAGTGAAGCTAGGAATCATTTTAAAGACTTTGAGCTTTGTTTTGATTTTCTTAGTTAACTCTTTGGGTTACAAAAGAATTTGTAAAAAAGGTTGATAGGACAACAGTGAATTTAAGATTTTGAGCTTAAGCACTCTTTCTAGTCCCGAAGAAGCAACGAAGGACCTTGTTCCTTTATGGACACTTTGCTTCTTTTCTTATCTATATTGTATTATTCTTTCTTTCCAAGTTAATTTGTAACAAAGAAATTGTAAGAATTATTGCTGCTCTCTATATAAATTATTTCTTGAAAAGAGAGGAAAAGAATAACATCTATCTTGAAAAAAGAGGATAGGATGATGTACTACCCATGTTAGAATAGAGTAGTGAATCACAGGGGGAGCCTTCCCTTGATAATTAGGAGAGATTTAATCTCGTGTTGATGTGGTTGAAACCACAATTTTGTAAACTCTTCTAGTCTGGAAATTTTCAACCAATAGTGAGCACATAACAATCGTGTTTCCCACTCTTGGTATACTTGATAGGTGAATGATCTGAGAGGTATTGCCCACCTAGATATCAGATGCATTCTTTATTTTGTATCTTATTTTATCATGTGAATAAGTCTTAAATATAGAAGAAGATGCACGATTTTCATTGTTCTCCTTCTTGTTGGTCTTAAGCTTATATGGATATAGTTTTGAGGACTTATTTGGAGAGGTACAAGAAATGGTTTATGGCTTTTGACATATTCCCTTTGTTGTGGGAATAGTTTGTTAGATCTACCTTTGGTATGAGAGGCTTACATTTATTTTTGCCATCTTTCATTTGATTGAATGTTAGATGTTGATATCCTTTTAGTATGGGAATGATGGAGGAGATCTTACATTACACAACTTGGTGCATGTTAGTGTGGGACAATGATATGGTTTTATTTATGAGTTCTCTCTTTGGACTTGTTTTTCTTCATAGATGTTTGTATACACATGGTTGAGTTTGAAGAACTTGGGAGAGCTATGCAGACTGATGATGAAAGGTATTAAGACATTTTTTTTGGTTGCAAGATTTGTAGATCAATGTATGTTCCCTTGACACTATGTGATAGAGGAGTTACCCACATCTTCTATGTGAAGTATTATAGATAGACTTTATATGATTTGATCTATTTTCAAATTTGACATTGCTTGTGCAGTGGGAGCTTATGGATATATGTCTGATTATCCTCAGTGATATCTTGGTTTGTTTATTACTAATTCGATGATGAGTTTGCATGTTTCATTGGATTTGGATCTATGAGTTTATGCAGGTCATGGATTAGCTACCCATTTTCTTGCAGTGAGATGACTTGGATGTGAACTATCTTTATCCACAAGATTGCTTTAAATTGGTAATGTAAACTTTGTTTATGGTCATTTGTGCATTAGTATGTTGCTTTGAGATAGGAGGATGGATATACAACGACTTGATTGTAGATTTAGAGTTCATATGTTGATGACATGAAATTTTATCTATGTTGATATACCTTATTTTAAGGTATGGTTAGCTTGGATGAACTGCAATTTATTGTGGTTGTTATTCCAAGTGGTTTGAGTAAGTGGTTAATCAAAGCCTTTGTTATCATCTGAATTTTATGCTTATGTTCATGTAGAGATTGGTACAAGTTTTAGTGACAATTGGCACGGTTCACCTTGGCATTTCCTTTTCTTCCATATGTGGCATGTTGGAGGATGTGAGGATATTTTTCCTTGATGATAGTTATCATGGTTGCATTTGTAGGTATCTTGTTGGAGAATGAGAGCATGGTGAAGATTCAAATGGTACATGGATGGCTATGGGATGGTTTTCCCTTTTTTATTGTTCCTATGGGCGTATTTACAATGTATGATGTCAAGTGGGAGAATGTTAGGATTAAGGTGCCATCTACATTGTAAATCCTACGAAATGGTTCCAACATCCTTGGAAAGTATCCTAAGTAACTTAGGATGTATTGGAAAAATAATTTGTAATATTTAATTCTCACCATTAGTTGTAATACATTCATAAGTGGTGATGGGTTCCACTAGTAGTGGTTAAAGTGGGTTGTGAACACAATTATTTAATATTGTTTTCCCAACTTATGGATGTCTAGAACACAATATTTAATGACTTAAGAAACTAGAAAGGGAGTGACCTATGGGATTCTCCAAGTGGGAGAATGGAAGATTGGCAATAGGTGTCTCTTGGTTTTCAGTCATTTATTACATTTAATGCAATATTTATCTTGCAAGTATAGGTGTACATATTGGAGGGAAGGTATTGGAAGCTAAATTAATGTCTTTTTGAGTTTTGTGAAGGCATCTCAAGGGTTGTGGTCATGAGAAATGAAGAGCCTTCTTTGGGAACCTTTATTGGTGGTTTTGGAGCTCTTATCATTTTATAAATACAACCTTTTGGGTGTAAATTATGCAGAATAATTGAATGTATATTTCTTTGCATGAACGAAGGATGGATGGGAGGCATAAGGAGGTTGTTCGCATGTACATAGGTGCTTCTATGGTGGAGGAAAATTGGAGAGTTAAAGTGATTGTATTGCAAGCACAATTATGGTTGTTAATACCAGCTTGTCCTCCCTTCTCGGTGGAGGTATTTCCCGCAAGGGTTTCTCCATGTAAATACTATGTTATGTGTGGTTGTTATGTTGTTGTTTTATATCTTATTGTTGCTATCTTATGCTAATGTTAATCATTATTTATTTTTGTTATAAGTTCACGTAAGATAGATTCATTAATCATGGTTAACAAGTTGATTTTTGGCATCATAAAGAAGGATCTGATCATGGGTTTTCCATGATTAAGGCAACTTAATTTTCAGATTTGCATATGAGTTTAATATTTTCATGTTGTTACTATTCAAGCCTTGAATCTCATCCTTTGATTAGTTTATTTGATAGAGATTGATCTTCACAATCTTTGTCATTGAACTTGTTTATTTCTCAATAGGCAATGTGCCTAAAACAAACACTGTAATACTTGTTTTATATATTGTGAGTTGATCCTCACCATGGTTTTTTCCTCATTGTGTTTTCCATGTAAAAATATCAATGTCCTTTTGTGATGAATACTCTGTTACATTCTTTGTATATATAGATATGAAATTAATGTTTTAAGTGTTAATGCTTGGATGAATTTTAGTTTATGTTGATTCACCCCCTCTCCTCTTAGCATATGGAGTTTGTTCAACAATTGGTATCAGAGCAATGTTCATGAAGCAACAATCTAACAACTTAGCTAGATCTTGTATTTGAACACATGGGGTCCAAGGCAAGCCTGAATAAAATTTTAGGTTCACCAACAAATTTTGATGCCATTGAACCTGACGGATGGGATGTTGATCCTATTGATGGAGAGATAGATCTTAAATGTGAACTTAGAAATGCTCTTGATGATCTGGATGATGTTAGAGCTCAATGCCAAAAATATCATCATTAGTTGTTGTGTATGTGGGAACACCAACAAGAAGTTTGACTTAGGCAAGACCCTATACAACATAACTCTTTTCCCTATTTTTCATGTCTGTAGATTTAGATTTGATAGTGAAAGTGGCATAGGAGTGCAAAGTAGACTATGATAGATTGCAATGAATTTTGAATAGAAGAAAACACCTAGACTAGGACACTTAGCAGTTGTGTTTGTGTTGGCATTTTTGTCATTAATGTCAACTGCTAATGTAGTGTTGTCATTGATGTCACATGGTGCAATTGTGTGCAAAGATATGTTGTGATGGTGCTAGGTGTTGTTATGGTTGGTGTGTGCAGATGTGCAAAGATGTTCATGGTTGGATGTCCACCTTCTTGGTGTTTATGTCTATACCTAGTATGATGTTGCTAATGATGATGGGCTATGTTGAAGAAAAATAATGATGTTGATGCTCTTGGTTGTCGTTAGACATGTTATCAAGATGATATTATATTGAGATGAGGATTAGATACATTGAGTTGAAGATTAGAAGCATTGATATATTAATATTAGAATTAGAAGTATTAAGATGAGGATTACAAGCATGTCAATAAAGTGGATGTGTGGCTAACAATCTCGTGTATGCTACAGGATGATAGTTTATCTCTTTTCTCTCTCTTGAGTGAGCAAATGACACTACAAGGTGTTTTGGTCTCCAAAATTCGATGAAGTGTGTGAATGCAAGAAAGTGTGTTGAAATCAATCTAGAAGAATTCTTTTCATTCCTCCCAATTTGAAACTATAGTCTTGCAGTTTTGGATATAACATGTCTACTCTATGGACATTGCATTTTTATAGTTTTCAGTCCCTGCTGTTGTAGTAGATGACTCTAGTGAAGGTAGTATGTTGACAATTTAATGGATGGTTAAGACTGGTCTAGATAATGCTTCGCATTAATGTTTCCATTATTGCGGATTAGAGGACGTCCTTATAATTTTTGTGCAGTGTCTCAGTTCAAATTTTAGGTGATGAAGTTTATTGTAAGTATGTTTGGCAATGTCTTGTCTCGTGACTATGTTTTCTAGCCTTCTGAAAATGAAGAACTCTATATTAGATTAGTTTTGCTAGCATATCTTAGCTTGATAGTATGAAAGATGTATGTAGAATTTTTGATGGATGTTCTAGGAATGTCTCGATGTGGTCCACATGATGTTGGTTGATCTCTTTGGTGTCCCATTGTGTTTGGTGTTAGTTTTCAAGGCAATTTATAGTTATTTGGCCAACAAGGATCATTCTTTTGCTTGTGCAATGTCTTTGGGTCCCATGCCAACATTGGAGGTTGCGTTGAGTGATATTTGGGTCGTACTATTGGTTGTGGGAATCCATATTGAGTAATTTCAATTGGAAGATGTGTTTTGAGCTGACTAGTTAAGGGTTATACATTTTGTCTACACATTACCCTCTTGCTGACTTTGGAGGATGTGCGCTAACATGTATGATGTTTGGGGATGCATTAGAAGATGCATTAAGATGTTTTTAGGTCCACTCTATCTCCTAGATTGGACCATATTCACTACAATTATGTTTTGGTGGCCAACCTATTGGGCTTATTGCTCTAGCCAACCTAATTAATGTTTTTGGAGGATATATATGGAAGATCATTTTAGTTGCAATGATGTGGGTGGCATGCTTACAATATCATATCAATTAAAGAGTATGTCATGCAAAGTCGAGGCAGAGAAATTGTGTGGTGGATGTTTTGAAGTTGGTCACTTGAGATAGAGATTCAAGGACAACTTCATGCTTGGGAGATTGTTGGAGGGTGTATGTTGAAGGCTTATCCATGCTGTATAATTCCATATTTCTCATGTATCTTGCTTGGAGATAGTGAATCTTCTCAACAAATCCTTCTGTATCTTTCTTTGAGGTAGTGAGCCTTAGCGTGCAAGTCCTTCTATATCTTGCTTGAGGTAGTGAGCCTTAGCCTACACGTCCTTTATATCTTTCCCTAAGGTAGTGAACCTTAGCCCACAAGTCCTTTCTAGGAGCAATGAGATTCCTTGGGCAGTGAGCCCTAAAACAAATATTGTAACACTTGTTCATATAGTGTGTGTTATCTCTCACCATGGTTTTTCCCTTCTTAGGTTTTCCACGTATTTAATTTGGTGTTCTCTTGTGCATGTGCATTCATTGCTATTGATCAAATTAAGGATTGTGGCATTTGAATTGTGTTATATAAGCTTTAAGTTTTGTTCAAGACTGATTCACCCTCCCTCTCAATCTTGGGGTATTCACCCTCCCTCTCAGTCTTGGGGTATGTTTAACAATTTAAATATCTTTGGCCAGACTTTTGGGAGATAAACCTACAGGACATATCGACTTTAACTCTAAGCTCCTTTCTATCAGTCACATGCATCTTAGAATAAGGCACCCAACACTTGAGTCTGGCACTTTCAACTCCAGTTTGCAAATTCAAGTTCCTCTCTACATCTTATTTCCAGATCTATCTTACTATGTTTGCTTTTTTGTTTTGTAATTTACTATTATTGCTGAAATCTATCATTTTTGCTATAATTAACCTAGATTACACATATATCAATCTCAATTCCACTGCACCCTACAAAAGGAACATAATTGAAAGTGTTTAAGTCTCCTATTAGGACTGTAGCTGAACCTATTTATGTTACCAATGGTTATGTATGAACAATTGAGATCTTAGAGTTTGCATTTGTAGGCTAGGATCTCATCTCCACACATGTCAACAAATATTCAACTAGAATTGAACACTAAATGGGAGTATAATCATCAAACACAAATGTATAAGTTGAAGCTAGAGGTAACATAATAGAGCTCACCAAGACACTCATTAAACAACAAACTAGTAGAAAACCACATGTTCATAGCCAATGATACAACCAACATAAAGTAACATTATTATTTGGATAAAATCCAATGAGAAACACTAGAGCGAATTGGATTAGTTTTCCATTGATTATAGGCTCAACTATGAATACCTAGTCCTAAAACAACCACCAACCTTACCTACACCAGTCCCGCTTACTAAAATTTCCAAAACATGCATATTTTTTATTACAAATAGGATAAAATTAATTAACATTGAATGCATCTATGCATACCACAATAATGTGTAATAACATTCAGATGATACAAATAAAAGAGAATGTTTTTTTATAATGAAATATTCATAGTAATATACTAACAAACTAATAAAAAACTCATCTAATAATGTCCCATTAGCCAAAAAAAAAAGAAAAAGAACCCTAGAATATCATATTTAAATTTTATTTTGTCTAAAACAAAAGAGTTGTTAGATGAGTTAAGACTTGACAAGATAACAAACTTCTTGATCAAGATTCATAACAAAAAAACTCACATCAAAAAGAATATTTTAAATTGTGTTATTTTGTAACTTGATCTCTTAACTTGATCCTGTGAAGGTCATTAAAATTCCTTCCTCCATTCATTCAAAGATTGAATTTGTTTAGTGATTATTCATTCTCCCAATATCACTGCTCCAAAACCGTGATATCTTATAACCGATAACTTTCATGTTATGAGGACACAAAAACTATAAAATAGACACGAATGATTGTAAGACTCAACAGAAACGCTGTGACTGCTGTCCCTCACTATAATATAACATGAAAGTTATCGACAACGAAACGTTTTTGGAACTATCATGGGTAGTTGATGCTTTGTACACATGGCGACACTTGTGCGAAAGGGTCTTGGGTCGATGTTATCATTGACGCCGACTGTAAATTATGTTTTACCTCAAAAGTAGCCCGTAACGGAATTTTACTACTAGCAGTAGCGTCGACAACAATAAACAATGGAAAAATGCGGCGTCGAAAGCGGAATTTTGAAACTGATATTTGAGCGCTCAAAAATCCCTTTCCACCGCTGCACAGTGGGTAGCACGTGAACTGCTCTCCTCTCTTCGTGCGTACGCCCCCACTCAACGCCCTGGAAATCCGCAGAACGATGACTTGGCATGCCACGCCATCGCAGAATGCAGGTTGTTGAATTCGAACTTGTACTTGTGGGTAAACTTTTTCAGTTTTATCTTTCTTTTGGTCGCACACAGCACAGGAAAACAGCGAGCATTTGCAAATCTGGTGTGAAGGTAAAAGAAAATGCAGGGAGTAAACAACAGAAACCCGGAAACGCCCGCGCGAAGAAATGTAACACCGCCAGGGGGTCCCACTACGCTGGATCTCTTCAGCTGGTCTGATGCCTCTCCCCCTTCTTCATCTCCTTTCCCTTCGTCCTCTGCTAAATCTCTCGGGGGATCTCCTCACTCTCACAACCGTCAGGTATGCCTTCTTTTTAACCCCAAATGTACTAACCCATTTTAGAACAGGAACCCAAATGAAAGTCTCAGGAGGTAATATTTTTATTTTCAAGTCTTTTCTGTACAGCCTGCAGGTGGAATCAGCTCAATTTCATTCAATGAGCAAGTAACTCCTGAGCAAGAAGAAGAATTTCTCAAGAGGTACGATTTTATGTTCTACGTCGTTGTTAATCTTTCGCTTTATTTGTTGATTTTAATTTGTATCTTGTTTTTCAGCTGGTAAATCTGGGACGATTTTATGATGCCTGTCTTAATTTGTAGCTGTTCACTCCAAATTTTTACATGATTGTTACACCACAACGTTTTATTACATGTTATATAGATATATCTGTCAATGGTAGAGCCCAGGATTTGAACCCGTGCCATGCTTTGGAGTTGTCATATTTATGAAATTATTTAAATAAAGCATTTTCAAAATTTGAATATTGAAATCTTTAAGCGGAAGTCGACGGTCATTTTTATATGCATCTTTGGGTTTAATAGAGCAATTTATTTTCGAGAGTTGGGCTCTTTTGGACTTCAGAGCATAATCACCATGTTTCAAACAGCTTTATTGGTTCTAGAGGAAGGAGATTTGGAAAAAATATTATTATAGAATGTTTCAGAATGTAAATAAGGATATATGAAATTCAGGGTACATAATGCACAATAGGAAACAATGCCATTTCTTTATCGCATGTTTGTGGTGCGTTTGCACTTTAGGTCATTTACATTACTTGCCTGGTAATTTTTACTTGCTCTAAGATTATTTTTCTTTTTTTGTCAAGTAACTGTTAACAGAAGGTGGTCTAACCTTCCCAAAGAAGCAACAATGATTTCAAACTTCAGCCCCCTTCGCTGGGCAGACAGCCATGGCATTTGTTTGTTCCATTGACTATTGGGTTTTGTGGGTGGAATTAAAATAATTTCTTTTCATCTATTGGATATCCACCTTTGTTTAATCACCTCTGAATATGTCCCGGTGATGTACATGTAATAATGTCATGAATCAGAGTCATCACCACGAGTTTAGTTAATGCCTTAGCATTACACTATGTCCAGTTGAAGATCCGTAAAAAAAGGTACATCTTCACGAGTAACAAGGTAATTACCTTCCAAAATACATTGTTGGAGTGCCACTAGCCCTTGATGTTCTAAAGTTGAAATTCTTTTAGTTCAAAACCTTTTACAGCAGCCTTTACCATCAGTTTTGTTGCTTTTAAATGCTATGGCAAGCTTCAGGCCTTTCAGCTATTTCATAAGCTTTACTATTACTTGAACAATGTTTTTAATAATATATGCATTTTGCCTTAAAAATGAGCATCTGGTTTCCATTTGATATGAATGTGTTCAACCAATCCCAAAACATTGGGTTCCAGCATGACCTGTGCAATGCAGGAAATATCCGGAATATTCAAAAAGAATATACAAAAAGAGATAGATTCCATTAGTAAGGGTTCCAGCATGACCTGTGCAATGCAGGAAATATCCGGAATATTTCAAAAAGAATATATAAAAAGAGATAGATTCCATTAGTAAGTTTTGCCAGTTTACATTAAATCTACTTCCCAAACAATTACAAGTTTACATCCTTTTTCGGATTTAGTCTTGTAGAAGCACAGCTCTCTACCAGTCTACTTCAGTTTTCTTTTGCATCCCCACGTCAGGTGTGGTCAGAACTGATCCCTATGTTTTCACTACGACTATCATTAAAATACATTGACTGTCTGTAGGTTATCTCTTGATAAGCCAATGCAGGATTTTTCAACATTACATCCCAGATGGAGTATATACAGTATATGTTTTTTTGTACCTGAGCTGTTAGCATTTCGTGGAGGTTAGGGTTACCGATCCTTTTAGTTTCTGCAAGATAGAAAGTTCCAAACATTCCATATGTTTTTGTAGTTTTCCATTTGCATTGTCAAAAGGTCACTTTTTTGGATGACTGGTTTTCTAGCTTTATTTGCACAATTTTTAAAGACATTCATGAATCTCATGGGACTTTTCGTTTTAGTGAAGGCTAGTACATTAGATTCCAGAATAATTTTGTCATAACAGGGACTTTCATGTTTGATGTATTATTGCCTTTAGGCTTTTTTCTTAAGTCCTGTTTTATATAATATGAAGGATAAAGATTGAAAAGATTCTGTATATCTGATGTAATTATAAATCCTGGAATCCGATCCTTGCTTGGTGTCATAAGTTTCTTTGGCAAATTTGTAGAATCTCAAAAGAGCTAAAGCTGTTGTAAATCAACCTGTAGGTGAATTATAAGAAACTTGGAATATTTATTGCTTAATTTTATTTTCTCTTGCTCTTGAGTCTAATCCATAGTTTCATTTCACAGAAACTCAAAATTTGTACTGAAACTATTTCAATTCCATGAGTTGAACTGGCATTTTATGATTATAATTTATCGTACAAGACATATCTTTGCAAGTTAAGTTTTGTATGCATGCTTTTTATACACGTGTTGGACATTTTTTGGCTGTTGTGCCCTACATATAGTTCTCAAACATGCATCTATATATTAGTTTAAATTATCTTCTACTGTTGCTCGCTTGTATTAACTTGCCTCTTTTTCCTTTTCTCCTCAGTATTAGAGCTATTTAGTCCTAACACTCTGATTGCATTTTTTATTGGTTAAGAGATGACCTTAAAAGGACATCTGTGTGGAATCGGATTATCTAATTACAGAAAATATTGAATTGTTAGTTTAAAGGCCCCAGTTTGGATTCGGATTCGGGTTTGCGGGTTCGTTCAAAATTTTTTTTGGGTGTGTTCGGGTTCACTTTGGGTTCGTCCATACAAAAACATATAAAAATAAAAAATAAAAAATATATACATATATGCAACAATGGAACCAAGAAGTTTTCTTTTTCATTCACAAATGCACAAATGAGATTTGTTTCACCTTTTTGGCCTTTTTAGTGGTCTATTTTAGGGTTGGAGGGTCGAGTTGACCAAAATATACCAAAAAAGAATTTAAAAATAAAAATAAAAATGTAAAACTGGTCAAATTCTGCCTGGGTTCTGCCACTGAAATCAAAATTCACTGCAAATTCTTTCAAATTCTCCCCAGGTCCTTCACAGTGAACCCACAGTCCAAACGTGGGACCCTGGCCGTATTTATGCCGGACTGCATCCGGACTAGTATTTGGGCAAGACCAGACCGGGACCCTGGGCTGCCAGGGAAGAATCTGGCAACTTGGGTTTAAAATTGTCTAATGATTTTGTGCATCTTTTCCTTGGTTGATTTGTTGTATGTAAATGATTTCAGTACTAGAAAAAAGTGGGCAGGTCTAAAGCATAAAATTCTGCATATCTTGTAGCTGAACTCTTCCGATTTTCAAAGTGTTGCTGTCATTCCTCCATTGGTTCATCTTGCTGGTTTTGTTGGATGCAAAATAAATTGTGATCTGCATAATGTGGACGGGAAGTATTTTCTTCATTGTTCTTGTAAGATGTTCTTCACTTATGTTTTGTTTAGAAGTAGAGTAATGGAGACAAATTTGTCTCTTCTTGTATGTTTGGTTTCTTTGTTTGTAGTTCAACATGTGTGTTATTAGTTGATAGTCACCTTGTTTGGGTCTCTAGTCAAAAGGTATGTCCAACAGTTTATTATAGACAGAATGCTCTTTTCTAAAATTAATACTATGTTACCATTTTTGGTATGAATTTTGGTTTGGGTTTGTGGATTTGGGAAATTTGGTTTTGGGGTTGTGTTTGTTTTGGGTTTGTCCATACAAAAATATGTATAAGTCATCTATATAAATATATAAGTTTTAAAACTCGGACTTGACAAACCAAAAAATTGGACTCAGACTTGGACTCATGAAAGGCTCGCGAAAGACTCGGCAAAAAAAAAACCATAAAGAAATTAATGCATTTAGAGAACATAAGAGCCATAATTGAAACATTACACATGTCATATGATCTCCAAACACTCAATATTTGAAATTTCATCATTCATACCATAGTTCTCAGACTCGGACTCCGCTCGGACTCGGCAAGGCCGACTCGACTCGTGACTCGGCTATGACTCGGCAAAATAAAAAACCCTTGAAATTAAGAGATTTTTAATGATTTAAAACTTGTTTCATGCACCCATTATTGAATAAAGCCCAATTATAATGTGTGCTAGCTTGTTATGCCATGAAAGGCATGCTGGTAGAGTATCTACTTGTTTGGGGCTTCTGTTTAGTATTTTCTTTGGCCAAATTGAAATTTTGGGAGCACCAACATGAGACATCATGAACATCTTCACTTGGAAATTGTAAGGAGTGCTTGTGTATGGTAGCATTAAATAGTGTGCTTGTTGAACTTAGGTTTTACCTTGGGACTATAGTTGACCTTGGTCTTTCTTGGACCTCTTAGTTTTTAGGCTATATATATGTTGGATGGAAGGGGGAATTGTGAGGCCACAAGGGTTTGAAAATATGCTCCTCAGAGACCTGTCCCTTGCCAAAAATAACCTTGTGCCCCATGGGGGGATTTTTTGGGATGTGGGGATAGGTAGGAAATGTCCCCAACTCACCCCCTTTTTTCAAAATTTTAAGAAACATCCTTGTTGTGAGGTACTCACACATCGCCCCATTGCAAATGAAGACCCCCACTTTTTGCTTTCTAGGGTTAGCTCTTTTAGTTTTGTTGTTGGTCGTTTTAGTGTCTTAGCCTTTGCATTGAAGGGATTGAGTTTCTCAAAGGTCATCAAGTTAGGTGGATCTCCTAAAGGTGAAGTGAAGGAGGTTAGGTCAGTTGAGTGATTAGGGGTTATTTAGATCATTCCTAGGGTTTTTGTGTACTATCCGGTCACACTTCAAGTTGCTAAATCAAACCTTGGTTCAATGCATAGTGTCCTCCTAGGTCCCGTCCCTTACATCAAGGTCAGAGTGAATTCGCCTTAAAACTCTGGAATGTCATCCTGATCCTGAAATGGCCTGAAATTTGATTGTCTGGAAATTTGAAGGATCCTCCAAAAACTAGATTTTGCATTATAACTCATGGAGGTTTGAAACCATTCTCAAACATCCTGACAATATATATGGAATATAACTTAAAGTATAAGAAAGAGAAAAGACATAAGGAAATGTCACTTATACTAAAATGCTAGGTTACCGATTTGGGTTCGGGCACCGGTTTGGGTTCGAAGAACCCGGTACGCCGGTACGGCAAAATTTTGAAAAGGGGTTTGGGTTCGTTTGGGTTCGTTAGTACAAAAACATGTAAATTTTATATATATATATATATATATATATTTTGATAATTATGAAGCCTATAAGCATAATTAAAATTTGCATGTCACATAGCATCATATAAACAACAAAACAAACATAAACTTGTAATCATAGCATCATGATCATACCATAATAGCATCATATACATCAAGTTTAATATCAAAATGACAAAATATTCAAGTATCATTGTTTCAACTTTCAACAATATAAACTTAAAGTTTAATTATCAAATGGATCATCTAATTCATCCTTCTCCTCCTCCTCCTCCTCCTCCTCATTGACATTGACATTGACATTAGATGAGCCAATGCCACTTGCACTTGCACTATAAGTTGGCTCAATTTCCGAGTCATCAAGTGTCAATGCAAGAAGCTGAAAAGAAGGAGCATCCAAATTAGTATGCTCTGGCTCTATATCCCACATCTTTGTTTCCCCTTGTGTGTAGTCATGTTGTTTGTGTGAAAGAAGACGTAGGTTGGAATGCACATATACTAAATTCTTCGCTCTTTTTGATAGCAGCCTATTGCGCTTTACTGAGTGCATGAAAGAGTATGTGCTCCAATTTCTTTCTGAAGCAGATGAACTAGCAACCTATGAAGACAAAGTAAACAATTAAAGTTATACATTAATAAAAATAAAATTACTAGCAACTTATGAAGACAAAGTAAACTATAAATAAACTAAAACTTGTAAATTTAAAATTTTAATTAATTAAACTTACTTGTGATAAAACTTTTATAGCGAGGGGTTGTAGGTGTTGGAAGCATGTGCCATGGAAGTACCACCATCTATGAGCATCCTTCTTGGATCTATGACTAAGTGCATCAACACTTAGACCATTCCCATTTGCGAATTCTATGAACTCATTTGTAACAACATCTCGCAAATCATCATCGAGATATAGTCTAAGAAATGCTCCCTTGTACCCATCAGATACTTCTAGATCTCTCCATGGTGGAATCCTTCCCAGTTTATCAAGAAACTGATTGCTATAGTACCTAGGTGTCAAGGCATAGGCAAGAAGGTGCAAAGGAGTGGTCATCTTATTCCACCTTTCTACAATAATTACTTCCAATTCTTTGAAGAATTTCTCCTGAGGATCATTCTCTTTTTCAAGCATTGAGTCAATGCCATCATAAATCTCACCTATGCAAGGCCTATCCATGTTTGTATAGCGAATCATGCTCATGATGGGCTCAGTGATACTTAGGAGATATGTAACAAGATCCCACCATTTCTCATTCAATATTCTATCTCTAATTTTTTCTGCCCTCTCAGTGCTACTTTGCTTCCATACAACCCAATTGGTGCTGATCACCATATTGCATAGTGCCACTCTAACTTTCACAAGTCGTCTTAAGACGATTGTGTTTGATGCAAAACGGGTCTCAACAACCTATAACACAAATTAATGCCAAATGATTAAAAAATAAAGCCAAACTTTAAAGAAGAATACACAATATAGCTTACACAATGATATTATGAACATTGAAAATTAAAAAAAATCAGAAAATGTAAAATTAAATTACTATTTCACTTACCTTCAATAGCTCCAAATTCAAATGGGTTCTAAAAATCCCTTGAGACATGTGGTGGTTTGTGATGAACATCTGGATGTCCTCAGCCTCTGCATACACATCTTTGATCCATTTTATTTTTTGCCCAATTCTTTGTAGCATAAGATTGAGTGAATGTACCACACAAGGTGTCCAAAAGATGTGATCATAGCGTTGCTCAACCAACAAACCAGCAGCTCTACAATTTTTTGCATTGTCCGTTATGACTTGGACAACATTGCGGGGTCCCACAGACTCAATGGCAGAGATGAGAATTTCTGCAATAAATTGGCCATCTTTTATTTGGCCCTCACAATCCATAGCTCTCAAAAACATTGCCCCTTTAGGGGACACCGCTATGACATTGATCAAGGGACGGTTTTTAGCATCTTTCCACCCATTTGAAACAATTGTTACACCTGTCTCAACCCATGAATCCCTTATGGGTTTCAATGCATTTTCAACCCTCTTCACCTCTTTCTCCAATAATGTTCCACGTACCTTCTCATAAACGGGGCCCTTATACCCTCTTGGTGCCTCATTAACACTTTTTATCATTTGCTTCCAATATGGGGAGCGAACAACATTGAATGACAACCCATTTGTATAAATGCACCTTACTATATCTTGGTCAGCATTGTCTCTACTCTCATTTTGGAATGCGGTTTCTAAAGGCCCCTTTGTTCTTTTATGTGTCAAGGGTGGTTCACTTTGAGGTTCATTTGTGGCAAAGAAGGGGTGGTCTTCTACTACAATACTGGGATTAGAAGGGCCTTGCATTCCCTTTGTTTTCTTTGATGCGGTTTGGTTCAATCGACGGGCTTCCCTCTCTTCTGCCGCCTCATGCTCCCTAATATATTTCATCACTGTCTCATCTGGTATAGGTTTACCATTTTTTCCAGGGCATTTTTTGATGCCTCTTCCTTTTATTCCACACAAATGGCCTACCACCCGATAATATGAACTATTACGTTCAATGTCACATCCATGGCATTTCCAACGGAATCCCCCACCTCCTGGAAGTTGTTTTATAATGTCCACATATTTCCATAAGGGAGAATTTGGATCATTTCTTTGTTTTGCAATTATTTGTTCATTGCCAAAGGAGGAAGATGTAGATGCCATTCTAGTTCCTATGGCAAGAAATAATATAAACATATTAAAAAACAAAAACTAAATAATGAAAAAAAAATTCAAGTTTCATGTTTGACAATTTGTGAAACAAAAATAGTTGGAAAAAATGTTTAAAAACCTACCTCTTGTAGCCAATGGAAGCTTGAAAATGTATGGAAATGATGCTGCAACACTTGTTGAAGCTTCAAAAATCAGTCTTCAACTCCTCTTTGATCTTGGAAGCCAAATTTTGTTCACCCTTTCTTCAACCTGCTCTCATAAAACTTTTGTTTGCAACACAAATGAGGTGAAATGAGTCAATAAAATGTTTTAGAAGTCAATTTTAGGTTATGACTTTCACTTTTTACAAGGCGGAATTGAAAAAAAAAAAAAATTTGCATTGTTTTTTGACTTTACCGGCCGCCCAGCCGCCTGGGTTCGACTGGGTCTGCCTGGGTTCGACTGGGTTCGCCTCGGTCGAACCCACTTTGGATTTTTCGAACCCAGTCGAACCCGGACCCGTACTAGGGGGGCCCAGAGGCGAACCCGGTAACCTAGCTTAAATGTTATATTCCATATATGAATCCTGACGGAGAGACTAACTTGTCAAACAACTTCATGTTTTTTCTTTTTTTTTGCAAGTCAAAACATTGACTAGTCGTGGCCGAGTCTTGGAGCTCGGACTCGGCAAGTTTTGCCATAACTCGCCTGACTCGCATCAAAACTTGCCGAGTCCGAGTCCCGAGTCAACAAAACTCGCCGAGCTTGGCCTGACTCACCAACTCGGCGAACTCGCCTGACTCGCGGCGAGTCTGGGAACTCTGATTCATACTCATAGTTTCAAACTTTAAAATGTATAATAGCAGCATAAGTTTATTATTTATAAATGTTTACAAAATTACATATGATGATAGGTCTAGATCTTGGGGGAGAGAGGAGAGACTGAGATAGAGAGTGGTAGAGAGAGGGGATAAAGGAAGAGTGATAGGGAGATAGATGTTGTGACCTTTTTCACACATTGCCCCATTGCAAATGGGGACCCTCTCTTTTCCTGCTTTCTAGGGTTTTGTTAGTGTCCCGTGGCCTTCCGCTTCAATTTTGTTAAGCCTTGCTCAGTTTTGAACAGATCAAGTCCAAAAGATTGAAAGCTAGTTTTTGCAAGCCAAGTGATAACAAAGTCCGGATACCGTCAAAGTGCCTAGAAAGGCCAAAGGACGAAGATCGCAATTGATTTGAACGAATTTGAACAACTTTCTATTTTTAGAAAGTTTGCTTTTTTGCTTTTTCCTATTTTTTTAGGAAGTTTCGTTTTTGGCATTTTTAGCCCGATCCCCGATATGGCTATTTTTAGAAAGTTTTCCCTATTTTTTAGGGATGTCTGCTTTTTGCTTTTTCAGAATGGGGACCTAGGGTTTGCACTGTTGGCATTGGCTTGCTCCGATCGTGATCGAAAATTTTCAAGTTTTGACCCAAAAAGCTAAGTTCCTATATTTTAGGGGGTCATGGCGCATTCAAAGGGTAATCAGCTCAAAAAATCATCTAAGTCTGGAATGTCATCTTGATCCTCAAATGTCTTGAAATTTGGCTAAGTCTGGAATGTCATACTGATCCTGAAATTTGACTAAGTCTGGAAAATTGGAGAATCCTTCAAAATCTAGATTTTGCATTATAAGTCCTAGAGATCTGAAACTACTCTCAAACATCTTGAGAGAGAGCCTCCAAAAGTTCGCCTTGAAGAGAGAGCCATAAGCTCTGCCCCATGGAGAAACAGTCATAGTCCGCCATGCATTGGAGGTAGTCAAAACTCCGCCCTATGTTGATGGCCAACACTCAAAAGTCCGCCCTATCATGGGGAATGTCTAAACTCCGCCTTGGTTGAGCTATCTCCAAACTCCGCCTTGGTAGTCATGCTTCCAAAGTCCGCCCTATCCAAGCAAGATGATGGTGATCTCCCAAAAGTCCGCCATGTAGAGGGATGTCTAAAGTCCGCTCATGATGGTGTATAAGCCTCCTTGATGCCTTCAAACTCCGCCCGATGGAGACCTCCAAAAGTCTGCCATGTAGGGGTAGTTCCTAAACTCCGCCTTGGATAGTAAGTCCAAAAGTCCGCCCTATCATGGGGAATGTCCAAAGTCCGCCATGTAGGGGTAGTAGAAAATCCGCCCTTAAAACTCCGCCATGCTTAAGGAGGTAGCCCAAAACTCCGCCTTCCAAGCAAGTATCCAACCTTCTAAAACTCCACCTTATGTTGATGACCAACACTAAAACTCCACCATGCAAAGGAAGAGCATCAAAGTCCGCCCAAGGAAGACCTTCAAAACTCCGCTCTAGGCCTTGTTGAGGTCACACGAAGTCCGCCATGTTGGAGAGGTGCTTAAGAGGAGACCTTCCAAAAGTTTGCCCAAGTTTGATAAAGAAGATGGTGGAGTCATAAAAAGTTTGCCCACATGATGGACATGTTAAAGGCCACCCATGAAGAGAGCCTCCAAAAGGCCGCCCAAACTTGGAATTGAAGACAAACAAACATGTTGGAGTCCCTCCAAAAGTCCGCCCAAGTATGAAGTTGAACATTCAAAACTCTGCCCTACTCTTGGAAGTCAAATAAGGTCAACAAGAATGTGAGTGATGTCATCAAATCCTCCCCCAAAAAAATCAAACTCCTAATCAAATTAGAAAGTTGGAAAAAGAGATTTTCAAAGATCATGGAGTTGAAAAGTTAAAATGGAAACTCAAAATTAAAATTGGAAAGAAGATATTTTGCAAATCAAGAGGATTTTCAGACTGAGTCCCAGATTAGAAACTTTTTGGAAGATGCTATTTTATGAGCCTAGTTCGAATCAATCAACTAAAAACAATTTAGAAACTTGCACAAGTAAAGGATTTTTGAACTAACGAAGATGACAACACTTTCCCAAGATTTGAGTTAGAATTAGAAGCATGAGCTGGATGATTTTGCATGTTTCTAATTGGGAATTCAACTTCATTTACAAATACTTCATTTGTAACTTCATTTTTACACATCAAGAAGTTCGAACTTCTTTAGCTGAGGAGAGCATAAAGAAGTGTCTATAGATTGGAGTTCATCTAGAGAAAATTGCGATATTGCTTGCAGTTGGACAAAGGATTCACGGATTTTTGAGTTAAGCCAGCTGGTATAAGGAAGAATTGCTAATTCTTTCTGAGTTTTCTGAGAAACTTCTAGCCTTATTTCAGTCTATTCGAAGGTGAAGTTGAATTTACAACGCAGATTTGTGCATTTTCTAAGTTTTTCAAAGTCATTGAAAATAATTTTGGGTGGATTAATTCGAATTCTTAGTAAAAGAGAATCATTTTATTGACTAAGTAAGAGAGTTTTGAAGTTATAACACTTGGTGTTGGATTGCGATTATCCTTAGGATTGGAGAGTTTACATGTGAAAATCCATTTTTTATGGCTAAGTATGATAATGAAATAAAATCTCCAAACACTTAGCCGTTCGCAGCCTCGATTTTCTTTAATCCAAGATAGATTTCTAACTTATTTTCCTTTGGTTTTATAGGTTGCAGGAGGAAATAGAAGCAGGATCATCATAGAGATCACAACTCGAGTTTCAAGCCAAACGAAAGATTGAGGACAAGTTCATAGGCAAGGTTCATCCGGGCGTGAAGATAGCCAAAATTTGGCTAAGTATGGGAAATGTTTCACAAAGAAAATTCCAATTTCCTCAATTATGATGAAGGCATGGAGAAATTCTTCTCCAAATTTCAGGGTATTGAGAGGGAGGGCATGATCATAGGGAATGTCTGAACAACTTGATCCCATCATTTCATATTTGCAAGAGGTTATCTAGAGCTTTTACCCTCCTCCCGCGCAACATAAATTGGCAGCTAAAGGCAGGATTGTCACAGAAAACACAAATGGAGTTTCAAGCCAAATTCAGAATTGAAGACACGACCACAAGCAAGGTTCGGCCGAGCATAGAGAGGGCCAAAATTTGGCTAAGTATGAGAAATACTTCGCGAAGAGATTTCTTCTCCAAATTTGAGGCACTTGAAAAAATCTCAAGGTATTAAGAAAGAAAAGTTCTTAGACTTGGTGAAAATATGGAAAAGTTAAATAAACTTCCAACTTCTTGAAGGATTTCATCTCTTGAAGGAATTAAAAAAGACAAGCTCCCAAGCAGAATCAAATGGCAACAAGAAGGAATCAAATTTCCATATTTAGGCGATTTCTTGACACAAATTGGAGAATTCAAGGAAGACATCCAACATGTTGAGGTGGCGCCTCGTCATCTTCCAACCAATCAGATCGCTCCAAGTCAGCATGTCCAGGTTCGATGAACTTGACTTATCTAGAAGCTTCTAGAAGGGCACACTTCACAATGCAACAACCTTCTATTTTCATTTGATGGTTCATATTTAGTAGGAAGGACAAGTGTCCCTAATGTAATTTTCTCATTGGTCGAGGGTAGTTAGTTTTGGGAAACCCTAATTAGGGTTTGTAGCTTTCAATCTGGGCCCTTGATCACAGTTTGATCTCGGCAGTTCATTTATTCTTGAAAAACTATATAAGGCTACCTCCTCTCATTTGGAGAGTGTGAGGTTTTTGATGTATTGTTGCGTAAGGTCATTTCCAGATAGTATATTGCATGTGCGCTTTCTCTTAAGGCTTTGTAATCCCTATTGTTTGAATGATTTGCATGGTTTCAATTTCCTCAACACTTAGTTAAAGTTAATTTAGATTTGCTTTCATTGTTGTTAATTTGAATGAAGGATTTGATAAGTGTCAATCAATGGTGTATCTCCGCTCATACTTTTGGTGAATGGATGATTTCCATTTTACCGTGCAAAGTTAGTCTGAGCCCATCCTCTGTGCATCCCAAATTCTTAATCATAAGCACAATCCACTGAAGATTGCATCGGCTTTGTGTAGTTGTCCCTAGTGTGGCGAAACAAGGTTTGGTTTCTTGAGAGCATCCAATTGATATTGTCTCCGGAATTCGTAGGATTAGATTAGCTTTCCTAAACCCTATCTCTTTTCTCCTTTTTAAAAGTCTAAATCCTAGAAAATCCCCCAAAAAAAGAGAGCCTAAAATTGTTGAATCCATCTAAGTCCAGCAGTTCAAAAGACACTTGTTAACGTAAGTCCCCCTTGAGATTTTCAGCATATACTACCCAAGAAGCTATTCTACTAAAGTTGTTTGTTCGCACATATAGACCTTGGAATCAGTAGCGATTTTTCAGGAGAGGATAGAATACCTTTGGGTATCCTATTCTAATGTTTGGTAGATGATAAAACAGACACCAACAATAGATAGGTCTAAAATTTCGGGGCAGATAAAGTGAGTGAGATAGAGAGAGCGAGAGAATGCTAATAGGAGCCTATTGATTACTGAAATTTGACTAAGTTTGAAAATTTAAAAGATCTTTTAAAACCTAGAATTTGCATTATAACTCCTAGAGATCTGAAACCACTCTCAAACATCCTGCCAATATATACATGAAATATAACTTAAAGTATAAGTCAGACTTATACTTAATTGTTATATTTCACGTATATATTCTGATGAAGAGAATGAGACTGACTTGAAACCCTACAAACCCGTTTTCACCAAGAAACAATGCCAAATGAATGAAAACAGTAAAAAAAAACACTTTAATAGCTTGTTGGGCGTGTTTTCTGGGTTGCACAAGTCCAGGCGAAAGACTCGCGAGTTCTTAGGAAGGACTCGCTAGGACTCGGCTCGCGAGTCCTTGGCGAGTCGACTCGGCCTGCCAATGGACTCATGAGTCCGTGGCGAGTCCACGAGTTTTAAAACTATGATATATATATATATAGCTTAATTGTATGAATTAATATTAGAATATCACATAGCATCATATAAACATAAAAAATACAATAATTTGAATTCTACTCAAAGCACAAATGATTATATTATAAAATATTCATTGTTCAAACTTTAAATTTAATATTGAAATAACTACATCAAGTTTGAAAATTACTTTAATCATTAAATATCATTATCATCATTAACCTTAATATCATTTTCATCAAGTTCAACATACGCTAAGTTCTGCGCTCTTTTTGAGTGCAATGTATTATATTTTAGAAAGTGGATGAAAGAATATGTGCTCCAATGTAATGTCCGCTTTTTTGAAATAGGATTAATTAATAAATAATAATAATAAAATAAAAATATAAAAGAATAAAAAAATTTAATACAATTAAAATTTAATTAATTATAATGAATGGGCAAAAGGCATGAAATGAAGAGTTGTGACTCCCTCAAATATGAGATATAAACAAGAGAAGAGTTCATTTCAAAGGGGATATGGAGGAAGGAAGAAAGAATGGAGGATACGAATGGATTAATGGAAGGGGAAAGGAATGGGAAGAAAATAAGGAAGTGACTCTTTCAAAGGGAAGAAATTATGAAGGGTTATACTCTTTCAAAGGGACAAGTGATTATGAATTTGCCAAACCAAGAAAAGCCAAAAAAAATCCATAAACACATCAATAGCCAAAATGTAAGTGCTGTTCAACAACCAACTAGAAATAAAAGTCTGACAGATTGGTGCAGGGCACCTATCACTCCATGCAATGTTTTTGGTTTGTTCTTAAGTCTTTTATGTTGTAATAAGTGGACCAACCATTTGGGATTCCATGAAGTCATGGTTGAGTTGTCCAAGCTTTTGTTGTGTTCAGGATGTTGATATCCAAAAAAGATGTAATGCTGATGTTGTTTACAGATGCACTACTCTAAAACAGAGTCATCATGTAATAAGGGTGTAATGAATTGTTTTAGGTCTCCTAGGATGCATAGAGAGCCTTTTTGAGCCTTGGAGTGCACTTGAGTGCAAGGTTGCATCCTAAAAATGAAAAAGATGTAAAAATGCTAAGCAACTTTTGCAACAACTTTATGTTGTTAGCGGTGAAGAAGTTGGTTCTAACCAACTGAATCATGTTGTTAAAAGCCAAAGACAATGTCATTGTATAGGTTGGAAGATTTGGAATGCAAAGCAAGTTTTGGTTGTAAGGAAAAAACCTTGTTTTACACCGTTTTCACTATTTTTCCTTGTTTTTGATGTGTTGTACGGTCCAATATGGACTTGTCAGAGTATTCTACTTGTAGGGCATGAGGGATTGATGAATCTACTTTCCAACAAGGTAGATTTCAAGGTTTGATTGTGTCTGGTTGTAGAGATTCAAACCATTCTCTGTGAACTAGGTACAAAACCCTTGTAGACTAGGGTTTAAGCAATAAATGGCTCTAACCTGAGCATCCACTGATGGCATCTGTTGAAATCATGTGGAATGCTTGGTTAGGGTCTGTAAATAAGTTTAGTGTGAGTTTTGTAACTTTGCAGACCTTTGTGGAGATTTTACAATGATACCCTAGGCTCACAACTAGGAGTTGGTGAGACTAGGACAACAAAAGATGTGCGTTTTCAGAGCACACATGGATTGGTAGAGCCAAAGTTGACACATGGTTGGAGACCCCTTTGAATGCCCTTAAAGAATCCTTGATTGGTTTTTGCAGAGGTTTTGACTAGTGAAGCTTTCCAAAGCCATGTTTGCAAGTCACTCGGGTAGGCCTAAAACCCTTACAAATAGGACAGTTCTAGAAACCCCATGTTTACGAAGAACCCAGATGCCATTTTGCAATATTGTATGTAACTCTGAAAAGGGTACTCAAAAATGTAATTGGTTTAGGGCCTTGTGTGGGAAGATTTGAAACTAAGCCCTAAAAACCGTAGTAGGAGGGCTAATTGAATTAGGCCTGTTTGGAGCCGGTATAGCCAAGGTGACCTTGGGAAGGCTTGACCATGGGTGTAAAGGTAATCAAACCCTTGGAAAACACCAAAAACATTGTGTCAACATCATTTCCACTCATGGAACAAATTTGTGATTAAAGATCCTTTGCAGAGGTTGTTGGAGCATTGGGAAGTTGTGATAGAGATTGAGGTGGAATCCTCAATAGGAAGTGTTGTTGTAAAACACTTGTGGCTATACCTTGGAGGCAAGCCAAAGTGGATTAGGCCTTGGAGGTCTAACTAGCAGAACCCTTACCAAGTACCATTGGATGGGCTTGAGGGGTTAGAGGGTTGGAGAGAACAAGAAAGACAACTAGGTGATTTGGATCAACTCCAAGAATCTGTGCATCACAGATTCTGATTTGAGAAAAGGCAGACCAATAAGCAAAAGAATAAAAACTTTATCAAAGTTTTGGGAACAACTATAAACATCATATGAAAATCACTACACTGCTGGAGGGGTTAAGGATATCGACAACTCTGAGGTCTCCTTCCAAAGCACACGACTCTCCGTTTCTCTTGCACATCACAACATAACTTTTTCTTTAAAAAAGAGATGAAGGACAATTTTACAATCTTCTACTTAGCTCCAGTCCTTCCCTCAAACCAATTCCAGAACCTAGCAAGCCTGTCAACTCTTGAAATTAAAATAGCTGAGAACAATCAGAAGAATGAAGTAGCAACAAAAACATATATCCATTTTCTCAAACCTTTTCTCTTGTGAAAGCTGGACCTCTGCTGCTTGAATTGCAGAACTGATGGGCAACATGATCAAGCACCCTTGCATTTCTTTTCCAAAACAGGTGAGACAGAGCACTTGTTACCCCAAAGCTCAAACACAAGGATCAAAATCAATGCTGAGTGATAACATGAGGGGTTCTGAAATCTGGATTAATATTTCCTTTACTAAAAGAGGAACCCTTCAAAAGTAGTGTTTCCAAACCCCAATCCTTTACAAGAACACTGATTTCGGCAGAAGGGAGCTATTTCAATTTCAAGAGTAGAGAGATTGGGTTTCATTCATGCCAAAGGGAGTTGAGCATAAGCTAAAATAGCTGCTGAGATTTTAATCCTGCACATTCCAAGAGATAGCTTTATCTCTGAAAATCTATTGCTTACGCTCCAGCCATGTATCTCAATTCCCAAATAGTACAGCTGAAAGCAATATGCAACATAAGTTTCAAATTCGGAGTCAATTGGCTAACCCCATAAATGCCATCCAAAGCTCTCTAGAAGAACTCAAACAATATTCGAGTTGAAGCAACACAGAGCTCCAGATCTGTTTAAAGACTCAACATTTCGATAACTAATGACCATCTTTCTGGCACAAAGACACAAAACACATTGAGAAGGACCATAAAAACCTCTTTTTCTTAGGTTTTCATCAGTGAGAATCCTATCAAGACTTACTTACTTGATCAGTGCATCACATTTTGGAGGAGTCTTGGAGACGTCCAGGCGTCTCTTGAGGGGCAGGGAGACGCGAAAAAGTCTCCCGTCCGAAAGCGTTTTAGAACATTTAAAATTTATAAAAAAAAATATTTTGTGTGATTTTTGGGGTTTGGGGGTAACCCTAATTTGATGTGGGCCCCACCCATGCTCCCTATGCATTACAAAACTTCTTAAAATTATTGATTTCGCTCACATTTGTATTTCTGATTTTTTTTATCAGCTAGGTGAAGAGGAGAAAAAACTCAGAAAAGAGTGATTCAAAGAGTGAGTGCAAGTGTAAGAGGAGTGACAAGGAGCAAGAAGAAGAGGAGGAAGAGGATTCTACGACATTTTGGAGAGATTTTTCAAGCACAATGTAGGTTATTTCTTGTTTTTTGTTTGTTTCATTTTTTGATTTTCAATTTCTTTTGTTGTTTAAACTTTTTAAAAAAAAAATTTATTTCAAAATCAGATTTGATGTTGAATCTTGAGGGCAAAATGATGAATGAATCATTCATCATTTTGCCCTCAAGATTCAACATCAAATTTTAAATTTTGTTAAACTAGGCTGGAACTACATGCTTATTGAATTTATTTTTATTTTTTATTCTGTGAAATGTAGTGTCACTATCACAATGAGCTCTCATGACATGAGTGAAGATGAGATGGAAATCCATTCTCATAGTGGAAATGATTCAAATTATGAACCTGAGGTTGAGGGGGATGACCATGGGGCTGATCCTATATGATTCAAATTACTACTATATGTATATCAACACTACTACCCTGCCACCCCCCTGCCGTCCCCAAACTTAGGCCCGTTGTCTACTCGTCCCTGAAACCCGTCCCAGCATCCCCACGTCCCCAATGGTCGTGGAACACTACCCTACTTCCAAATCAATTCAATCCTCCAATCAATAAGAGGAAGGAAATTTCCATTCCACAAAATTTTATAGCCAACATTTACCCTTTATATTTAATAAGAAATTTGTGGTACGTCAATAAAGTTCCAAGCTGAAAACAAAATTGATTTGAATTCTTGGGTTTGTATTGGAGAAAAAACTTTAGGTTTCTTTCTATTGATGGATTACCTAGGAGGGATTGCCTACAAACCAATTCATAATCTTTCAAGACCTCCTAATTTAGGTGTCATCTACAAATTGTCAATGAGTGAGGGAGTCCATGTCCTCCAAGCCGTTAATAACATTGAGAAGAGACTGATTCACAAAGAACTAAGAAGTTGGCCAAATGCCTCTACCATAAGAATAAAAAAGTGTGGAGAAAGGGGATCACTTTGCCTAATGGTACCTGGATGGGCATTAAAAAGGGCAAGTAACTAAGGGAACAAAATCATACTGAGCACTCACCTAGTCCAGTGAATGGAGAAACAAAATGGCTTGAGAATCACTTTCAAGAAACACCTGTCAACACTTCCACATGCCTTAGCAAGATCCAACTTTATTGACGTACCACAAATTTTTCTTCATTTTTTAACTACGTTACCTAGGGATGCATCCCAGGTTTCTTTTTTCAGGCGTCCCCATCTCGTGGATAGGGGACTCCTAGGGGATGTCCCCATAAATTTTGCATATAGACAATGAATTTTGACAATGAATTCTATAAGCAATTTGACTTCGACTCTCAATTTAACACAAATTTCAAATTTGTCATAAGAACTCTATTAGTTCTTATATTTTAAGGTTCTATAATGTATATGTGCATGTTTTGTCCATTTTTTCATATGAATATTTTAAATTTCCCTATATATTTTAATTTTTTCTATATTTATATAGCCGTCCCCTAGCCATCCCCAAAATTGGCAAAAAATATCACCATCTTGGAAACACGTACCCCCATCCCTTGCCGTCCCCATCCTGGAAACTCGGGGTAACATAATTTTTTAAAGAATGAAGGGTTTAATGGGCAAGAATGATCCCAAAAATGACCTAGCTATGACTTGTTTGGCATGGATGAAGCCACCTTGTTTTGGAGAAATCAGGGATGAAAGAAGCAGCTCTAGCCTTTCAGCTATCACCTTTGAAATGAATTTTTGAATGGTGTTGCATAGCACTATAGATCTAAAATCCACTAAAGAAGAAGGTCTGTGCTTCTTCAGGATGATTCCCAGGAAGCTAAATTTGAAATCCTTAATCACTTTACTGGAATATCTGGATTCATAAACAACTGCCATAAATCTTTCCCTAAAATGTCTCAGAGAGCTTGAAAAAAATCAGCTTGGAATTCATCAAAACCAGGAGCTTTGTCTTTTTTGAGCATAAAAGGTTAAAACCACCGTTCTTAATATTTTATTAGTTCTTTCTTGAAAGGTTCAAAATGCAGTTTATTTTTGCATTCACTAGTCAGACAAGTCTTTCACACCTTGGTCATCAGGGGAGATCAAAAGATGACAAACGAAGGTGAGCTGCCTCAATTCTCATCTTTGAAGGTTCATTGATGAAGGTCCCAAAGAATCTGAAATAGAGCTAATTCTATTGATAGATCTCCCAGCAACCATAATCCGATGAAAAGATTTGATCACCTTCTCTCTAGATTTTTGTCTTTAGAAAGTCTTCTCTTTTTCATAGTAAGATTTGAGGAGAAGAGCTTTTGCTTTTGTGGCCAAAAGATCATCCAATGTAGCTTCAGATTGAATTTCCAAATATATATGTACAAGCTGTTTTTCAAAAGAGGCCTTTTCAGCAAAAACATCTCCAAACACTTGCTTTTCCAATTTTTGAGGCAGGATTTAATATGTTCCAGCTTGTGTGCAAAGAGAGACATGAAAAATCCATCAGACTGAGCAACTATTTCACGTCTCCATCAGACCATTCAAATCTGGGTTGAGCAATGACATGTATTTAAACCTATTTTCCAGTGTTTGGGGATGGGGACAGCAGTCTGAGGGCCATTTTTGGGGGACAGAAATATATATATAATCAGTGTTACCCGGGGATGCGTTTCCGGCATAATTTGACCCGTCCCAAAAACAGGGACGTCCTGGAAACTCGGAAACTTTTGGAAACCCGTACTCTGGCTGTCCCATAAAATTAATGATTGAATTTGGATTATTTGTTTGACTTGCACTCTCACATTCCAAATATTTTTTTCATCTGCACTTGTTACACAATACCACACTGTACCAGACCATGGCTAATGCACCTTTAGTCTCTTTTAAAAATGTAAATAAATAACTGACTCTAATACGATATTGAAAATTTTAAAGTTTGATACATTGAGTTTTTAAGTTTGAGCAATGAAATAAAAAATTCAAATAATCTTTATACTGCTGTCATGATATATCTGTTGCTGCATTACAATGCTGCCTTGATAGATTTAATAGTGTTTTTTAATGTCATGAATTTAAATATTGAAAATGTAAAAACTTGCCTTGCTATTGGGGATGTTTAGTTTTTCCCTGGGACAGTTGAGGGATGTCTCAGATGCCTCTGGCTGTCGTTGGGACAGCCAATTGTCCCAATGGTGTTTCGTCTTTTTGCAACATGTTTTGTAAACATTTCAAAGATTTGAAGGTTTTGGGAGCTGCCACCTGCTGTACCCAAGATGTTATAGGGAACAGGGACGGGGCTTGAGGGCAGATTTAAAGTTGAAGGGGCAGTGATCTGGCAAAGAATCCAACTAAATTTTAAGCAAGATGGGGAAATTGTCTGAACTAGAGATTAAGAATAGACGATTGAGAGAGTCACTGTTCGATGAGCCATTCCAGGTAAACAAGAACTCAGTCAAGCTGTTCGGCAATGTTACAAAATCCTCCTCTTATTTTTCACAAGAACGACTAGACTTCAGAATCAAATAAAAAAGATAATGCTGGTCTATAAAAGTTCTAAAATCTGATTCTTATTTTCTGGTCTTGCTACAATCACTTATTTTATCCATATGTCTAGAGATCACATTGAAGCCTCCACCTAGCAAGAAAGTATGACCAATCCAAGAACTTAAAGGATTGATACCTGCTTTTATACTCTCATTATTTTTTACTGGGAATTAGGGCAATACGCATTTAAACATAAGTCTTACATATTCTTTGACAATATTTAAACTCAGTTTCAATCCAGTTAAGAGAAGAAGCTATAAGCTGAATATTTAAAATAGCGGGTTCCAAAGCACACAGAAACCACTAAACTCACCCTCAGAATCAACTGCTAAGCACTTCTACCTTGGCCAAGGACAAGAAATAAAGGCCATAAGTTTATTGGCTGAGAGCTTGTTCTTCTGCATAAAAAACAGATAAGCATAACTTTATTTCAACTGATGCTTAAGTAAACATCTCTTTTTAGGGGTGTTAAATCCTCCAACATTCCATGATAAATACCTTCATATTTCCACTGGTGGGATCTTTCCTCTCTGTGAGAGATCCATCAATGGATTGCTTGGAGCCAGCATTAAGGCTTTCTTTATATTTTCTAAACTTACAGTTTTTCCATGCTTTTATTTAACCATCTGACTGTACTGAATCCAGAGGAAGAATTGACTCCTTCAATCCTCTCAAACTCTCCAAAATTTCTTCAACTTCAGTTTCATTGCATCCTAGGGATAAAAAGATTTCCTAATTGACTTTAAGACCATCATCCTCTTCCAGATCCTCCAAAACCAAAGTTGCATGGATACGGATATGGATACAAATACGGATACGGTATCGGATACGGATACAGCCATTTTTTAAGACCCTCAATATGGATACGGTTGGATACGTCATTCATAAAAAACACGTACACATATATTTAACACAATTTTCTAAGTTATTCAAGGAAATTTTCATTACTTCAAAAGCAATGTAGACACATAATTGCTACATAAATAATTATAAGTTGATTTAACATTTTACAATATGCAAAAATTGTAGAGTTGCATTGGAAGATAACCCAAAAAATGGGTCACTGAAATAGAAAAACATTTCATTTGTCTTTCTCATTTGGTGTAGGTTTTATTTAAAAATGCATGAATGTTGTTTTTTAAAACTAAATTTAGGAAGATTTACGTCAAATTTTTTTAAAAATCAAATCACATAGTATCTATCATGGTTGGAAATCAAGGTTTTTTGGGCACGTGTGGGGGTACAGTATTTGATGTGTATCCGGGCTGTATCGGATACATATCCATTTCAGCTACAGGAACGGATACGGGGATATGTGTGCTCAAGGTAGGACAAAGGAGTTTCCGGCTACTCTGTCCAAAACCATAGCTGAATCCACTCAGGGAGCTACCATCTCCACAATTGACTGATCCAAAGGAGCTTCTAATACTTGAAAATGAGAACTTTTTCTTTCTCTGGAGGAGCCAACATGGAGCAGAACATGGAAGACCTCAAGGACCTGCATCAGAAACCAATTCAGAAGACTTAAATATTTGCCATTTGGGGGCTTCTACATCCTCCATTAGTTCTTTCTGATCTATGAAAGCTCTTTCACACTCCAAGCAAAGCCTTGAGGTAGAGGCTGCACAGATTTGGACCCTGAGGGAAGGACCTTATTGGAGCCAAAATGAGCCAGGAGGCTAATCTTGTGACAAAAATAACGTTGGAAAGGGAGAGGTTCATATTCTAACTCCTGAAAGATGTCCAAGTCCTGCCTATTCTTGATCTGTGCATAGACAGCATGAGATGATTTCAGAGAAAAAGGATCTACTTCAACTAGTTCACTAAGACATTTTCTTTTATTTTTCAAAACCACCAAACTCCAGAATTCTAAAGGTAGATCATATAATTTAACCCATAACTCCAAGAGAGCTTACAGAGGAGTACCACACACCAGATTCAACTGCCAGTATTTCAAATCTATTTTTGTTCCTTTGAGAGCTACTGGTGAATATTTCAGAATTTTTTCTTGCATAGAATGAGTAGCAAGCCTTACTGCAAAATTCTCTTTTGGAAGAAAACTTAAAAGTTACCATAAACAAATCTTTCCAAACATCCTTAGTTGATGGTAGACTCCCTTTTACTGAATAAATCTGAGATGAACAAGAGCATTCTACCACCAGCTCAGAAAGCGAAGATGTCTCTGCCGCCAGAATTTCCTCAGACAAATGTACATCAAGATACTCCCTGAAACAATTCTCTGCACTGGAAATCAGTCACCTGACACATACTGGACTCTCCAAGCCCAACAGAAATTCTGTAACACCAGTAGCCAGACAGGAAGCGGGTAGCACATTCCTAGAGCTGTTGACACTACTGTGCCGAGGAAGAAATGACCTGTTTTTTGCTATGACACAGGAGAATCCTCCCTCAGAAATTTTGAAATACCCAGACTCTGCATCCCAGCCTCCTCAATTAATGTCTCTATTCTGCATTGCCTTCTTTTTCCTTCGACATCTTCTATTAAACTGCTCCACCATCTCCAATGTCTATTCATTTCCCTTGCCATAATTCACGATGATATCTCTGCATCAGTGTAGTATAAGATTGCTAAGTTCAAATCTGTATCAGAAAGTTGGTTACACTCCCTATTAAAGTTGTCCTTTTTTTCCAGTGTAAGCAATCATGTAGACCTAACAGGCTTGATTGTCAGTAGAGCCCAGTAACTCTTTTTTGAGGTATTGATCTTGACCGTGAGATGTTTAGAGAAAATCTTTATGTAGATAAAGTGTCCAAGCATGGGATTAATGTAGCATGAAAGACAACAAAATAGAGTAAAGTATTTTCTTTAACCCCCATTTGGTTTCAAGCACTCTAAACAGTGGGAAGAGTTGACGATTTCTAACTTGAACATAGCCTACATCAATTTGAATCAGTAATAATTAGCAACTGAAAATACATGGATATATGTAACATGATAATTGCTAATTGCTGAAGTATTTTGGTGAGAATTGCTAAAGATAGAATGAAATTTGAAACTTTAGAGGTAAGATAAACTGAAATCAAAATGGCATTGGTTGTAGCTTGTAAAACCGTCCTTTGAGTTATATTTTGTTTCCTAAGGTGTTCGCAATTTAAAGATAGTAGCAATTAGAGCAGGATGGAAGATGGCAAAGTACAGCAATGCTGCTTTTCTTCAACTCCCATTTGGTTTGAAGCACCATAAAAATGGAAGGAATGATGGTTTATAAACTGGAACATAGGCTACATCAGTTTGAATCAATAGTAATTAACAATTGTGTAGTTAGTGTACAATGCCTATTATTATGTTTCAATATATGGTTTATCTAACTATGTTTTAATTGTTTGTTGGCTTTGGGTAGTTACAAGAATAAGCTAGTTGATGCTTTTGTTCCTCTTGGCAACTCTCGGGTCCTTTAAATAGATTTTGTATTGTCAAGGAAAACAATATGATCTAGTTGGATGGACTCCGATCCTTGGCTGACCATGTTTGGCCTACATCTGTAATAACTTAATGTTAGTGTAAATAGAGTCATTGTCTAACTAGTTAATTGTTATCACTTTTTAGGATGACTTATTTACACTTGATTAAGTTTACTTAGGGACTCTTAGTATTTTGTCTCACCTAATCTAGTTGAGACATGTGTACTTAGTGAGACACCTAGTCCATACAAACTTGCCACTTGCTCACACACTTGTCAAGTGTGCTCACAAGTGTTCTATTATTGGAGGATTAGTCACTTGTTGTTTCCTACCATCCTACCTCCATTAGCTTGGCTATGTATGCAAGCCTACTGTGTACATATATTCATCTCTTGATAATATCATTTGGCTTCTTACGTGCATGCAATTTGTGGAAGTTCATTTCTGGTTTTTACTTCATGATCTTGGAAATCGCAACATGGTATCAGAGCTTGTGTAGTGAAATCCCTCCCAAATCTGGCACTTAGCCTAATCAGGAGTTCATAAATCTCGGCATGAGTGACTCCACTTTATCTCGTGTAGTTTGCCATGCTAGTTAATCTTATCACTGGTTCCAAAACGTTGCAGATCTCTATAGTGGAGAAAAGGTGAAACCATTAAAGGTATGAGTCTCCAAGTCACTTTGTTGAAAGCATAGGCACGAGTTCCTTTTTAGCTTTTGTGTATGTGTGACTTGCTTGTCCCTGCACATTACGTCTCCCTAAAGAAGGTTGCGAATCTTAGTTCTGGCATATTGGCTTGGTGTGTGGGATTAGACTGGCATGAGATCTGCCATTCTTTGGCCCTGTACAAAAATAGATTGTGTTTTGTACTTTGTGCAAGTGAGGCCTGATTGAAGGAGCAAGTGATGAGAGGCATGCAAGGAGGCACTTGAGCTGTGAAAACGTTGTGATAGACTCATAAAGAGCACTACAACATTGCTGTCATACTTGATGTGATACTCTCTGCTATCAAGCTGCAACCTCCACTCTATAAGTCAATGCTGCAGAGAATGAAGTGTTTCTAAGGAGTGTTGTGTGTTGAGGTTTGCAAAAGCATGCAAGAATTGTGAAACAATCATCAAGCCCAAATTTGAGTGTGCAGTCCCATGTTTGTCTGTGCATAAATGGCATTGCAGCGTTTATTTGTTTTGATTGTGTAGGCATTAAATTTATTTGTAAAGGCGATTTTGTTGTAGACATTACAAAGATGCCTCTTCAATGATGACTTAATTTTTTGAAGCTGCTGTTAAAATTGTGCATGTAATTGGTGCTCAAGACTTTCTTTTGTCAGTGAAGTTATTTGACCTGCAATCACCACTCGTTTGGCTTGGTAAATAGCAGCCATTTTCCAAAGTCATGGTCTAATTTTTATTGCAGGTAAAACGTCCAAGCTGGTAGAGGTGGCAAACATTTCATTTTGCTTGTACAATTCAGTATTAATTTAGGTACGATTTCACATGAAATCACAGTCTTTTTTTCAGACAGACGTGTATCAGTATAGTGGTGTCTAGTAGTCACAACTAAGTTTGTTACCATTTGCACTTAGGCCGCTTCACTTGGACTTCTAAGTGGCTATGCATTAAGATTTTTCTCCATGATCCCTCCACATGGGCTTTAAGAATTCCTACAATCTATTGCTTGTGTTGGTTTTCATTATTGTGGACATATGTAATTAGCGGGCATCCTTTAAGTTTTTTTTTTAATTTTTTGTGCAACCGAAATTAAAGAAATTAGGCAAAATTATTTTTGTATACCTACTCAACGTAAAAGGCCTTTGTAAAAGAAAATAATTTTTGTCCATTTCATGGGCAACGATATCACACTAAGTTATAAAATGCCTTTTCGTCCATTTCATTGGCAACGGTATCACACTAAATTCTAAGTGCCTTTTCGTCCCTTTCAGATTGTACATGCACTAAAAGAAGTGCCAAACTCAAGAGGGGGGTGTCTTGAGTTGTGCCATTGTGCACTTTCGTAAGTAGTGTCATTGAAACACTTCGACATTTCCCTTCAGCATTTCCTTTTGCGCATCAAGTTTTGCAACCAAATCTGCTAAGCATGGAGCTCAACAAAACCATTAAGCCTTTAACACCCTTCATCTATCATGAATGGAAATTGGCCATTTCGCTTATGTTAAAGAATCAAGGGTTATACTAGGTAACTGTGGGTATAGAAAAAGAGCCCAATGCAGCAAAAGATAATGATAAATGTGATCAAGCCTTTGGGTTGATATGTCTAAATCTATCTCCAGAACTTTTATTCCATGTAGAAGCCTTGAAAACATTCAATGAAGTTTGGCTAGCCCTTGAACAACTCTTTGAGAGGGTTGATGAATAAGGAGTCATCGACTAGAAAATGAACTCTTTAAGTTTAAGTCATCGACATTAAAGTTGCAACTCAAGAATGTGGCATAGACAAGAAAGAGGATCAGATCATCCTTTCCATTCTTTCAAGACAAGCCTTGAATATTTTGTTTTTGTATCCACCTTTTATTCCATTAAGAGAGATCTTGGAGCCACATGGGAAATGCCATCTTTGGATAGTTTCATTGCAGATTTAATAAGGGAGCAAGATAAGTTAATCCAGATGGACACCTTGAAGATTACTAAATCTCAAGCCCTCATTTCAAGAAAAGGTAAACAAAAGGCTTCAAACAAAGGGAAGAAACAAAAATATCAACAGGATAAGGAAAGTAAGGAAGACAAGAAATCCACCAATCAAATTGTCACTTTTTCAAATCAAGGGAAAACCAAGACAAAAAAAATTAAATGTGCATTATGCGAGAAATTAGGACATAATGAGAACATATGCATGCATAAAAGGATTCATCACCTAAGGCATCTTCTTGAACTACATGGAATTTCTGAATCTTGCATAGAATCTTCATCAAGTTCAGAATCTTCTAAGGCAATGGATAAATCTAAGGGTCATGCACTCGTAGCTTTTATGGATTGTTCATCTCCACCATCAATTGTTGCATTAGAATTCAAAGACACTTCACCAAGTGCATCCAAAGGTTCTTTCCAATTGGAAAGCACGTGGAGCATTTGAGCATCATCTTAGGGGGGCTACATATTCTCACTTTTGTCTCTCCTATGGGGTGAACATTTCTTTCATATTTTGCACTAAGTTACCGATTTAGGTATGGGTACGGATACAGAATCGAGTACGAAATCGTGGAATCAGCAAATTTTTTTTTCCTTGGGTACGGGTATACGGGTATGTACAAGTATATATATATATATGTTCAAACATCAAAATTAAAAAAAAATAAACTGTATCAATGTAGAACTATAAGAAGAGTGATACTCATAAATCCATAATTGCTAATAAATAGAATATTTTGATACTCATTCATAATTTGCAAAAATGAAAATACTCGTCTCAAAATGAAAATGTCATTACACAATGCAAATTCAAATTATAATCGATTTTAATATCCATTTTCTTCAGCAAAAGCATCAAGGTCAATCACAATCAATTGGATTGCCATTACTACTAGTTGTGCCAAGTGTAGAAGCTGGTTCAATTTCATTTTTCAAACATTTGGCAAAATGCCAAATCAGTAACAACACGAGGAAAGTGATTTCAAAAAACATAAGCAAACAACTGCTACATATGGATAATGTAAATCAATTGAAATCAATCTCAGTAATGCTGATATAAAGTTTATTAACCCCATCTTCATAGGTATAGCTCACAAATGCAACTGAAATGATATTTAATTGCTTGCTTGCTGGCATATTCTGATAAAAAATGCTGTCACAAAGTTATGAGAGTGAAACTAAGGTTTTAATTTATGAAATTAAGCTTGGGTATGGCCCTTGGTACTTCTTGGGGGCTTGGGTTCTTTGTGGGTCCTTCACAGAAGAACCCATAGAGAACCCAGGCACCCAAGAAGAACCCATAGAGAACCCGAACCCGAATTGTACCCGTACCAGGACCTGGACTAATACAGAAGAATCTGGTATCTTAGATTTTGCACCATCTCTCTTTTGGAGGGTATTTTTTTCCCATAGGGTTTTTCTACCTTTCTCCATTTTATGGGAGAGTTTCATTGTACATGGGTACCTAGCATGGCTAGAAGCCAGGACCCATCATCGTCATCATCATCTTTGCATACGTTACTCCCTAAGTTACACTTAGGGGGGGTGTTAGTGTAAATAGAGTCATTGTCTAACTAGTTAATTGTTATCACTTTCTAGAATGACCTATTCGCACTTGATTAAGTTTACTTAGGAACTTTTAGTATCTTGTTCCATTTAATCTTTTTGAGACATGTGTACTCACTTAGTGAGACACCTAGTTCATACACACTTGCCACTTGCTCACACACTTGTCAAGTGTGCTCACAAGTGTTCCATTATTGGATGATTAGTCACTTCTTGTTTCTTACCATCCTACCTCCATTCTTGCCTATATATGCAAGCCTTCTATGTACATATCATTTATCTCTTGATAATATCATTTGACTTCTTATGTGCATGTAATTTGTGGAACTTCATTTCTGATTTTTGCTTTATGATATTGGAAATCACAACACTTAACGTGTGAATAAAGATATATTTTTACTCCTCTATTTGGTATGCATTATTAATTCTGTTCATTATTTCAATTTTCAAGTATTCATTTTATCAGAGAGAAGAGTAAACAAACTGCAAATACATGGATACAAGCAACATGATAATTGCTGATTGCCAAATTGTGGTGGAGAGAATTGCTAAATACAGATGGAAATTTGAAACTTTAAAGGTGAGATAAACTGAAGTCAAAATGGCACTGGTTGCAGCTTGTAAAGCTACCTTTGAGCAGTATTTTGTTTCCTAAGGTGTTAGCAATTTAAAGATAGCAGTAACAAGTGCGGCATGAAAGATGTTAAAATAAAGTAACATTGCTTTTCTCCAACTCCCATCTAGTTTGAAGCACCATAAAAGTGGAACGAATGATGGTAAACTGGAAAATAGGTTAGATCAGTTTGAATCAGTAATTGTCAAAGTATGGTGGTGAGAACAGTAAGGCGAGAGGGCAATTTGAAAATTTGATGATGAGATAAATGGAAATGGCACTCATTGTAGCTTGTATAGCCATTCTTTTGGTAGTATTTTAGTATTTCGTTGTCTATAGTTGTAACAACTGAAAGATAGCAGCACTATTTGAATCATAGAGAAAAACCTTTCTGCTCCATTAGCATTTTAGATCTTAAATGTTTGCCCATATTGTCTTGCGGCCCTGCAATCATACCTAGAAGCAGCATTGCAACTTGTACAAGTAAAACAAAGTCTACCTTGTCCGGTTAAAGATGACAATTTTGAATTAAGGTGGCAAACATTTAAGATGCAATTCTAAATTATTTCTATGTTCTATTTGACAACTTGCCCTCTTAAAGTAGAAAGAAAAAACAAATTTCTCTCTGAGAATTTCTGTCTCAGTCCATATGGAAGCATTGTGTTGAATAAGCATAAAAAAATTCTATCCAAGATTAAGAGGTTTTTTTGGGGGTAGCAGTGGAATTCTGTCAATTATTGCAATTTCTTGCACCTTAAACTGTTGTCGAGCATACAGAACTTGTATTGCAATGGATGCAAGAATAAAATTTAAAATCTCAACATGGTTTCATGTTGCTTTGCAATAATGTCATTGCAATTCATTGCTAATAATTTGTGCTAAATGAGTACAAACTGCCTGTGGCTGGTTGGAAAAGGGGCCACATCTTAACCTTATTTTTCAAGCAGTTGGCTTTGTAATGTGTGCGTAAGCTAACTAATCTCTTCATTGTGTTCATCTTATTTTCGATAGGTTACCAATTGCATTTTGCTTGAGAAAATGTTTCGGTTGCAAATTGAATTATATTTTGTAAGGATGATTCCTTTTCAATTGCCTTTTTGGTTTGCTGCTATATGTTGTCCTGGAGAAGCAAATGTACAGGTGCAGTATGCAATTTAATTTTTTTCTATAATGTTGGATGTGTTTCTTTGGCGTTTTGAACATTTTAATTCTGTCAGCTATTGTTTATTACTGCTGGTTTATGTTACTTCGAAATTTTTTGAAGCTATTTGGGTCGAGTTTTGATTTACCTTTTAGAAATTGGGGCAATCAGGGCTGACTTAAGTTTAAAGAACAGATTACTTTGTTTCTGATTATCATGTAGTATATCTACTCCCAATATCTCTTAAAGCATGCTGCTGATTGCATATTTTCAGAAGACTATGCTCGGATTCAAAGTGGAGAGAACTGACTGGGAGTGGAATATTTAATAGTGAGAATCCAAATGATGCATCTGATTCTGTGAATGACAAGTCTACCCCGGACCAGGCTGCTTTAAAACATTACCAGGTGATCTGATTTATCTAAAATGTTTATTTCTTTTTCTTCCTTTGTAGACTTATTTGAGATTAGAATTGAGAAAAGTGAAGACCTCTAAAGACCCGCATTCTCTTCTTATATAGTTACTTTGTATAAATGTTGTGCAGCAAGCTGCAGCAATAATAAGTCAAATATCTTTTGGTTCGGATGAAAGCATCTCACCCAAGAAGCCAGCATCTTTGACAGAAGTGGCAAAACAAAAAGAGCTGAGTGGAAATCTAGAGACAGCTTCTGACATGCATGTCAGGAGACAGATCTCTGAGGCCAAATCAAAGGAACTAAGTGGTCATGATATTTTTGGCCCCCCATCAGAGGTGCTACCTAGATCCTTAAATCGCAATAGGGAGCGTAAGGAAGAACCAAACGAAAGCAATGAACCAGCACAACGAAATGTCCGCACTTCTGTAAAGGTTTCTAATGTAAGCATTCATATGTTTTCACTTGTGATGCAAATAAGTGTTGCATTTTTCAAGGATGTATCTATTGGTGCAAGCCAAATCATATTTTACATTTTGCCCTTATATTTGAATTACATGTGCAGCCTGCTGGAGGTCATAGCAGAATTATATTTGGTCAGGAGACTACACCAAAGACCATTAAAAAAGTGCATGGCCAGAAGGTTGCAGAATTGACTGGTAACAACATTTTCAATGGAGATCCTCCACAAAACTCTGCCGAGAAGCCCCTGAGTAGAGCGAAGTTGAGAGAGATGAGTGGAAGTGATATATTTGCTGATGGAAAGGCAGAAAATAGAGATTGTTTAGGTGGTGTCAGAAAGCCACCAGGAGGGGAAAGCAGCATTTCACTGGTGTAAAGTAAATGCTGGTAACTTAACTTCAGTAACTCTTATGTTGACTGACTAAGCGATTGGATTCTCCTTTCTTAGTGGAGGCAGGTCAATAGCTTGAAATATAGGCTGTTATGTTTTATGTCATAACAAATTCAGAACAGCATCACAACATTGTGTGATATGGAATGAGTTATTTGAGTATTTGGAATATTACTTCTATGACTTGTAGATGTTATATGTGATTTGGTATATAGAGACCACAAAGTAGGGTGGTACAGTTGATTAACAGATCTTGTTGCATTAATACTTTAAAACATATTTGACCAAAACCTGAACTTGTGCTTTCAGGTACTGTAATTTACTAGTTCTTTCTGTTTCTTTGTTTTCTTCATCTGGATTAGAAATAACTATCTTCTATCTTTTTCTTTCCTCTGTTATAAATACACAATGTTTAGACATATCCATGCTTTTACTTAAACATGTTTGATCTTTATTTTAAGCTACAGTTAGAGAACAGCTGCAGAAGTATTTTTACAATGATAGCAGATGGTTATGACTTCATTTCCTTTGTAGTTGCTCCACTTAGATACAGTACATAATGACATGTACTAGTTGTTCCACGTTTATTTGACCATGTGCTTGGATTGATGTGTTGGATAGGTGATGCATGTTGGTGGTAAATTGTGGGTTTAGCATAAATTGTTTTTTGGCAAAAGGGAAACAAAATCAAAATCACAGGGGAGTAGAGAGAGACTTTAACAATACTGAAAACCCTGCTCACCTATCTTGTTTTTGCTTGCTCGGTAAAGTGAGGGTTTAATAGCTCTCCTCGGTCAGTGGAACACAGATGTCTAATCATAATTTGTGTGTTTAAGCCAATGGGACAATCCAAGGAAGCCCAATCCTGAGGCACAGAATACATGCGCTTTATACGGTTCTATTTTTTTTTTTGCTTCATAAATTGAGGATTTAGCAGCCCCTCAACCAGTGGAACACAAACGGAGGCCAATCCCAAGGCATGTTATACCACCCATAGGTGAGGACCAACTTAGTAAAAGGGTTCACTGGAGGGAGGGACTGGATGATGAAGCATAAACACTTCTCAACTAGGAAGCAATATTATGTAGTGTCAACATCCACAACACCCTGAGTAGTAGAAGGCTAGCTAGAAAATTCAATAGTTTTCTTGTGTGGCGAAGGAGTCCAATTCCTCTGTTGAGGAGATAGCAAGAAATGATTCCTGCACGAACAACTCCATTTGGGAGTGGGTGGTGGTCGTCCTTGAGGTGAATTGTCGAGAGGAGTTTTGCTTGTGATGCAAGGGATACTAAACCAGTGTTTGTCTAGGTCTTAGAGGTACCCAAATTCCAATGCCACTTTTTGGGCTTGCTCTTGGATTAAAAGTAATAAGCAAAGGTGAGAACATAAACTCTCATTAGAGAAAAGAAAACAGCAATAAACTTTTGCGTAAATAATAACAATATTTATGATTTGTAGAGTTGAGAAAGAACAAAAGCTCTAAATAAATTCAAAAGCTGCAATATAAGTTGAACAAGGGTTTGTATACACAAATAGATAATTTATCCAAGAAAAGGACCTAAAATGAAAGGGCTAAAAATGCGTTTGAACTTAATTTTAACTATTTTGTGCCTGTAGGTAGCTTAAAAAATGATGCTTGAAAGTCTCAAGTTTTGTATTGATCAATTTTAGGCTCCAAATTGGATTGCAATATCCTTTTAAGTTTCAAAAGCTAGCTTTGGGGGATAGAATAAAATTCCATTGGCAAACAATTTTACAAGTAATCTTAATATACCAGTTTCAAAGGTAGTGTTAAAATTACGAGTCCTTCCATAAAGCATGAGGTGGTTGAAGTCTCAACTTACGAAGACATTAGGCAAAAGCTCCTCAGTCTCAATGTACAAAATAGACGAGTTTGACTTTATAGAGTGGCACATTTTTGAAACCAAGCATGGCATTATGTGTGAACGACGTGATTGCCATTCTGTAGAAAAAGTGGTTTTAGATTTGCCCATTTGAGCCATTTGAAGTTGACAATATCTTAAGAACTCATTTGTGACTGTAAATATCATATCCAATAACACGTATGATTTTCCAATGAATGGTGTTGGAAAGGGATAAATAACACAAGCTTCATTTATCATGCCAATTCTTACACATGCATTTCCAATGAATGGTGTTGGAAAGGGATAAATAACACAAGCTTCATGTATCATGCCAATTCTTACACATGCAGATGTGATCATCCTTTTTGGTATTAATCACCATCACATTGACCTAGTTGCTTTTCTATCTTGAACTTTATGGAGGCTAGGATTTATTATCTATGGTCATTCTTAAATTTTTACGCCAAGGTTTAATTTTCATTATCTCTAATGACAAATGAAGTCCCTAAATTTCATGGTTCATGTACACAATGGTTTAGAACAAAATTGAAAATTAAAAAAAATAATTGAAATTGGTTATTTTAAAACCATGCAAATGCCAAATAGAGCATTGCAATGGATTTGCTTATGTTGTGATGGAGTGTGAATGCTTGGATGTTTGTTACAAGATTTTTGTAGCATAACAATATTTCTTGTAATTTTTCTTATATGATGGATTAAGAAAGTAGAGTGGATTATAAATTTTGGATGAGAAGATGAATGGTTGAGATCAATTTAGAATAGATTTGCATCATTTGATGTATATGCATAACTTAAGGAATTAAATTTTTTACATGAATGAAATAAATTGACTTTTGAAAATAACATGTGAGAGGTTACATAATTAATCATGTGTGAAGTTTATTTATCTAATTTGTGAGATGATGAATAATTAGTAACCTACATAATTATTAATTATGTGTGCATGAATTTGTTTGAAAATTAATTAATTAATTATTAACAATAAGTTGTTAATTAATTATGGAATGATGTTAATGAACAAAGATCAGAATTAATCAAATCGATAAAGAAGAAATTAAATGACTAATTAATGATAATTAATTGCTGAATAGAATGTGATGATATGTGCAACTAATTAATTTATCAACGTGGTGATGCGATAGGGAATTGCCTAGGATGAATGCAAAATTGACAATAGAAGGTGGTGAAACTTAGGCATCTGAATTTGCCCCTTTGAAAGGTGCTATGACTCAAAGTAGTGGCTTTTCAAAGTAAGTAGAAGTAGACAAATAAATAGATGGAAGAGGATGATGCTTTAAGTGGCATGATGATAAAGAGAGGATCTCTTAAGAGGACATTGTTAATTTTAGGCAATCAGATATTAATTTAAGCAATTAGATTATACTCAGACTGTGAATGAATAGTAACAGTAATAAAACACACGGCAAAAGACACAAATACCTTGGGAAACCTCCCTCTTGGAGGTGAAAAATCCAGCCTCAAAATACAACATGTTTTATCTCAAATGTAGGCAATTACAAGGCTATACACTATCTTAGATTGCTGTTCAATATATCAATGAAGACTGCAGCCCTTATCAACAACGAATAACAAGGAGGATCAACAACAGATGTCTAAGATCAGATGCGCACAGTAGGAGTCCTTATCTAAGTTCACATGAGGATCTTTGATCACTTGAATGCAACCCTTATCAACAACAAATACATGAGGATCTTTGACAACTTGATTGCAACCCTTATCAATAGCAGATGGTTAGGAGGAGCAACAAATGTTTGGATCTGATTTGCACAAGAGACCTTGAGATGAACTTTGACAACTTCGCTACAATCAACCTTGTAGAGTTTGCATAATCGTCTTGCACAAGTTCGCATTAGGAAGGATCGCTGCTAGGAGAGCAGATAGGAGAATATAAAATGATTGTGTGTGCAAATGACTTCATCTTGGAGTAGTTATATATCAACCTTAGGTGCTAATCATCCTCAAGTTGGCTTGCATGAATAATGTTATATTGTTATTGTATATTTCCCACGTTGGACATTTGGGTCCAACCCAATAGTTATTGAATTGCCTTTGCATGTTACATTTTGGGCCCAGCCCAATGACACATTGTATTGCCTTTCCACGCTACATTTGCGTCCAGCCCAATAACACATCGAGTTGACTTTAGCGTTACATTTTGGTTCTAGCCCAATGACACATTTACATAAAAGATAATACAAGTGTATTTTAATTGTCATTGACAACATTAAAATACAATAGGTATCCGAGCTAGCTACTATTTCAACAAACATAACCATGAAAAATATGAATGAACAATTGAGATGAAAAAAATGATGATTGAACAAAATGGATGATGATCAATGTTGAGTATCTTGCACAATGTTAAATGTTTGGGCAACCTAATATATTTAGCACATAAGAAGATGCACTATGATATGGAATGTTGAGAATCTTGCTCAAAATCTTAAATGTTTGAGCAACCTAGTTTATAATAACACATAATAAGATGCACTATGATATGGAATGTTGAAAATATTCAACAAAATGTTTTTGATTAAAAAGTAGGGTTTACTAGGGCACCGACCCTTTACATAGTCCAGGACTATCCACAAAACCAAAAGTTCAAAACTAACCAGGTAGGCGAAGAAGGCCTGCAGAAACTACACAAACCCAACCCCAATCAAGGGGGGACGGTTTGGGGGAAAGAGTGGGGGGGGGGGGGGGGGGGAAGAGAGTATTTCCCCTTCCGCCATCGACAAACCACCGTCCAAGCGATGGAGTCATTAGGGTCCACAAGTTGTAGATTAGTCGGAAGGGGATTAACAGAAGGCAGGCCAATAGGAGTCTTCGTAGGCTGCAAGGAGGCCACAGAAGATTGGATATGAGTTGCATCAAGTGAGATACCAGTAGCGTCCGGGAACAAGGGAGTCGTAGGGTCAGACTGCAAACCTGGTTGGGCACTAGGAGATCTTCAACAAAATGTTAAATGTTTGAGCAACCTACTTTATAATAGCACATAATAAGATGCACTACGATATGGAAGACGATGAAAGGCCCCAAAGATTAATACACAAATTGCAAATGACATAAGAAACAAACTAATGCAAACAAAATACTTAAACACAAATGCAAACAAAATAAAATAAGAAAACATTTAAGAACATGACTAGAATAACTATAAACTAGAAATAAAAATGATAACAAAAGAAAGTCAAATGTTTGTCTATGACTAGGTTAAAACTTGATATTTAATGAAAATGATAGTGACACTTTGCCCTAAGAAACAATTTATGCAAGGAGCTTGGGTTGGGAATGATACATCCCAATAAAATTACAATAATATATTTAACATGAAAAGGGGCTTTAACTAAACCAAATATGTTGGATTCTTTTTTTTTGAGAGTTTTTTTTTGTTTTCAAATTTTTTTAGTATCTTTGAATTTTGGAAATTTTCAATGTTTTTAAGATTTTTTGCGAATAGTAAATTTGAAAGAGGATTTAATACACTAATTTTTTTTATGATTAAAGATAGTATATCCAAATAGAGTACATGACAAAAACTATCACTAGTAAACGAGACCATACATGGTCATAACAAAAATAGACCAAAATCATAGTGTTGCCCACATACTATGACTATATATATTGTAACATATTGTTAGAACAATTCATATTAACAAGTTATATGCATATTAGTCAAATAAAGCTCTCAAAAATTTGTACTATCACTGTATTCATCATGGTCCCTCTATCTAAGAGGTGGATTGATTTTTGAAATGTTATCATTGGACCTCACAACCTCAACTATGAAGTCATCCCCATTGTTAATGTGGCATCTAGTTCATTTATGGAAACCTAGGTCTTTCTACTGAGTACTTCCCATTTTATTTCATCTGTAACTCCAAATAACCTCTCAAAAAAGTGATATTGTCACAATTGTTAAACAACTAGTGTTGTCCATATTTGATTTCAACTTTGTTAATATCCATTGTACCTTCCTTCAACAATTTGACATACTTGTCCTTGGATACCTCCATTGTTAGGTTGACCTGTGTAAAAATATAAGGAAACATGAGTCTTTTAAAGGACTCAGTAATTGCCCTCCTTGCGCCTTGGATTTTTTTCCTTATTTCTTGATTTCCAAAACCCATAAAGTTTCAGTAGACAAAAGAAGCCAAAATATATTGCAAGTTTTTATCCAGATCTTTAACATGATCAACAAAAAATTCTTTCCAATGAACACCACCTTTATCACCCCATCCCCCTAGATCAATACAAAACATATACCAAATTAATTTAGCAAAAAGATAATAATTTTTTTTGTGTCTAATAGTTTCAAGTTTCTTGCAAATATTACATACATCTACTCTTGAATATATCACATTGCAAGGTAATTTTTCAAGTATAAACAACAATTTGAGAGGCCTTTGGCTCTAGATCATTATACCACAAATAATTGAAGATATTATTCCATAGTTTATTAGGAAAATCAATATTGTAACTATTATTAAGATAGGAAATCATACAAATGGTATCACTTAAATTTTATACACATTTTTAGTTTTTCACATTTTGAAGGTCAAACCCATCAGCCCATTTAAGTAAATAAAAAAACAAACAAATAATTTTAGGAGCACACATAGGAAACAAAATGATATTGCATGCCTCCTTGAGTATAGAATATGTCCTCCAATTATAAGGAGGCAAGTCATATTAAGTACTCAAAGAAGCCCATGTTTTCAAGTGGCCATTACAAATAATGTCAGCGAAATGCTTGATACCCTTCATGTACCAAAATAGATTGCAGAACAACCTTGTATTAAGAAAAAAATCTACCCTTATGCTCTAGCTTCCAGCAAATTGATCTAGAAAGGCATATTTTTTTACTGTCACATCTAAAAAATCACAAATTTTGAACTTTCTTCTAACTATCTCCCATTCTTTTTACAGTCGTTTAAAAACACTAGATCTTATAGGGGTTATAGAGAATTTGTTAATCAATAGGTCACAAAGGGAGTTGTCTCCATGCTTTAGCATGCTTGAGTACAATGAAAAATAATTTTTTTCTAACAAGAATCTTCCATGGTTCATTACCCTTTAAGGATTTGATTATACATTTTACAACTAATGTTATGCAATGTTTCTTAAGGTATTTCAATCCTAGACCACCTCAAATCTTATCAAGACAACACCATTCCCATCTGACTGAGTGATTCTTCTTGTTTTTTCCCATCTAACGACAAAAATTACGTAAATTCTCTTTTGAATTTCATTAACTTGATAATTGTTAAATAGCCAAATAGAGGAGTAATATATACTGTATGACGATAAGATCTTTTGGCATATTTGGATTCTACCTACCAATGATAAATATTTATTGTTTCAGTTATCTAAATTTTTTTAATCAAATTTTCTTTTAATACAAACCCACACATCTTTTAAGAATGGATATACTGCAAATGGAATTCCCAAATATCAAATTCACTTCTTTGGACCTCCTAGTGTTAAGTCATATATAGAAAACCATTCAAGAGGGGTGTCTTTCTAACTTAGCATTATAGATTTAGTAGTAGACATTTTTCCTCGTAGGGCTATACAAAAGAGGTTTAATCTCTGTAATAAATTATGAAAATAATTTCTTCAAGCTCAACAAACAATGTTTAGTATCATAAGTAAATTAAATGGTTAAGATATTATCTTTTTTAAGAAGGGATAGATGCCTTATCTTAGGATTGAATGATGTGTCTCTTAATATATAAAAGATAACATTTGGTGTAATTACAAATAGGACAAGGGAAAGAGGGTATCCCTATCTTATTGATCTCTCTAGTGAGAATTGCTCTGGAAATGGGCCATTAACATCAACTTGGGCAACTGCATTTTTCAAAAGAGTGTTCACAATTTCACAAAACCTATCAAGGAAATTGAAATGTAATGTGGATAATTGATTTAGGGTTTTCACCATTGGAGGGATGAAAACCACTAAATATTTTCACTTAGGACCATTACATTCAAAAGAGGAAGGGAATCCACTAGATTCAATCACAAATCGGATAAGGGCTGAATACTAAATGGATTGAATTAATTTTGATTTCCTCTTTTGTAAATTGAAATGTTGAATTAAGGTAAAATATTGAAAATTGAAGGAAAAACCGAGAAAACAGTGAGCTACGGACGCGAGATTTTCGCACGCACCTGGATTTGAGCAATATATGCAGATTCATACTTGATCCCCGAAAAAGCTCCAAAAATGTCAGGATTGAGGAGGTGGGCACCTTGGTCCTCCTACTTTTTCGCACACCAAAAAGGGTTGATTCGTCTCTGCAAATAATGCTTATTCTGAAGATCGCAACTCCGTACTTGTTTCTTGTACATAGAAAGAAGGGGAAATAGGTTGGGAATAGGGGTTTTCTTAAGTCAAACCCCGGTTTAAGAATCAACCTTGAATGAAATATTGCAAATACTTGAAATAAATGATGGAAATCTATACCTCAGATCTGCAATGAATGATAATGATGCTTTGCTTCTTGAATGCAATCACATGTGTTGTATGAAAATGGCATGAATATGACAAAACCCTAATCACACACACATGCTTGCAAATGGATATGTAAATTTGTTCCACAATTGATAGATGAAGAATGTGCAACCTTGAAGACCTCTAGAAGCACTTGATGATGAATACTTCAATGCTTGAATGCTTGATTTCTTGAATGTCCACCTATATGAGTGTCTTGTATATTCTCCCATATGAAAATTGAGAGGGGAAGACCTCCTTATATACTTTCCTGTAATCAATTATGTTAATTTTCCAACATAGGCTAACATGACGCAAGGTTTCTCACTCAAAATTTGGACAGGGCAGAGTGTTCAAATTGGGGCCCCATTAGAGAGGACCAAGGAGTGGCACCTTAGTCCCAGTGAGGACCAAGGCGCTGCTCCCTGGTCCTACCCTATTTTGAGTTAGGATTAAGGGTCCCAACAAGGTGAAATATGAAAATATGACCATTATTGCATGGTGCAAGTCTAAATGGGTCCCAGTTAGGCATAGGGATGAGAAGCACTAAGATGAGGGCCCCAAATGTGGTCAAAATTGCAAAGGGTGCAATTTTATGATGCTACACGAAGGCCTCAAGGTTCATCTTGAGAAAAGACAATTCCACTCTATCATACACTTTTTCAAAGTCTAGGAGCATGCTTGAGTTTTGAGTCGTATGTGTTGCCCATTCCATAGCCCCCAACTAGTTGGGAGGTTCTCTAAAGCACAAGTTTACCTTCTACAAATCCAATTTGTGTGCTACTAATAAAGGAGCAAACTATACTCACTAGTGTCTAGGTAAAATCTTAGAAATGATTTTTTATGATACATTAAGCAAGGTGATGGGTCTCCAATTTTTTATAAGAGATTTATCACCTTCTTTGGGTAACAACTTGATGATAACTAAATTAATATTGCTGCCAAGTGAGATTCTATCAATGGCCTCCTTGTACACTTGCATCATGCTCTCAACCAATCTATATTATTTTTATAAAAATCGATAGGCAAACCATCAACCCCTAGAGAAATATCAATTTTTAGAAGCTTAATAGTTCTAATGACTTCCTCTTTGGATATCTTCTTTTCCAACCCGATTGCATCTTCTTTGAAAATTCTTATTGGAATGAGACTCATGAAGAAGTTCCTAGAATTGTGACCTTATAAACATTCCCCTTCAGAGGAAAACAAGTTCTCGTGGAAAGAAAAGAATTGATTCTTTTACTTTAGTTGGGTCCCTAATGAAATTATTTCCTGCCCAAACATTGCCAACTTTTTCCTTAACCCTTTCTTCTTGATATACCTAAAGAAAAAATTGGAGCCTTTATCCCCATTACTAAGCCAATTACTCTTTTCTTTTACCTTAAGACCCCATGTCTTAGAAGCTTGCAAGTTCCTTATGGAGTTTTTAACTAGGACCAATTCGTCATTTAGTTCTAAGTTCTTTGGGTCATTCTGCAAATCAGTCTCTAACTTTAGAAGTTGTTCATGAAGGTTGTTTTTAGTCCTCCTCTTATCCATGGATTTTTTCTTACCAATAGTTTGGTATGTGATTGTCCAGTTCTTAACATTATTTTTCCATCTCTCAATGATTTATTTTCCTCTTAACATCCTCCAATTAATCTCTTCGAGTATAAATAACTTCATAACAATCTGCATCCTTTAACAAGTTTGTATTCATGATGAATTTGTCTTCTTTTTTACATCCATTAGGTCTCTCATTAGATATAAATATTTTTACTTGAATAGGATGATGTGAAATAAGATGATGGTCAAAATGGGAGTAGGGGTATACACTTACCCTACTACCATCTTTAGTTTGGTCAAAATTGAAAAAAAACTTTGTTGGCATAGAACCTAACATCTGTAATATGTTCTTTTATTCCCTTTTTCGGAGTTACACTAGTTATACCATATTTTTATTATCTCTTTTCATTCCTTCTAGAGGATAAAAAAGGTTAAGATTAGATTTAATGTTGTACCAAAAGACCTCTCATTACCTTTCCAATCCATATCTATACCTCCAGATTTATCCTCATTGTATTCAATCATATTAAAATCTCTCCCACATTCCAAGGAAGATCTTCAAAGTCACACATTCATTCTTAGAGGTTGATTCTATCCCTATACTCATTAGGAGCATATATAGAGTATAATCCAAGTTTTTTGTCATCGTTTTCTATGATAATCCAAACAATCCTATTGCATGGAGAAACTCCAAGGCCATTACATTTTGAGACTATTTGTTAGATGGAAGGGTGGTTGACCCTCCCTTACCTTGAGCATGATTAGTATAAAAAAGGGAAGATTATTTCCAAATAAACTTGAGATTGGTCTCAAAAGTAAAACTAATTGCCTTTACCTCTTGAAGGACAACATCCTTGTGTTTATAAAGTTTTAGTATCTCCTTACAATTTATTTCCTATTTGGGGATTCAAGTTCCTTTACATTCCATGAAGCTCAGTTAAAGATAATTAGAAATTATCAAGGAGAGGCGTCCATAGGGTTCTTATATACTTATCAAAGCATTTAGGAAATCTATCCTCAATCTCTTTCTTTTTGGAATAGGACTCTAATACTACACTCGATTGGAAAACACATTTCCATTGAGAGTGGGGGATGTCACTCTATCAAGAAGCAAGTTCCCAATTGACATCTCTTCATTATCCAAATACTCTACAACCCTTGTACAAACTACTTTATCAAATTATTGAATTGGTTTGTTTAACACTAAACTATAGGTATTATTTTCCTCTTTGAGGTTGTTGTCAAGCGTGGAAAGCACAACAAGATTACAAGCCTATTCAATTATGATACTATTCTCATTATTATCCCATATCTTATTAGCATTAAAAAAATAACATCCAGTTGTAGGCCCTTGTGTAATATCAAGATATGTGAACAATTTTGTACAAGCTTGGCATTAGGCATAGGTTGCAAATTGATGTTATTCACTTTGGAAAAGATCAATTCTATTAATATTAGTATTTGACAGTTTATTGGAAATGTGCAAATTTCTAAGACCCAAATATTTAGCTTCAAACACATGAACAATATTCATAGCTTTCAAGGATATACCCTTGTTGCAACATTGAGAAATAAATACATCATTATGAATTATTCACTTATCACATTCCTAGTTACACTTTTATTTTGGACTCCTTCTTCAAGTAAGGGATTTCTATCACCTTTATATTTTTCCATTTCCTTGTAATTTTCCTTGAGTTTATTATTATTCTAGGCAATAGACTATTTAATCATGTCTAGTACTATCTCTTGAGCATTTTTGTATGTCCAAGGGTAGTAGTTGACACATCAAATATACTATTGTACTTTTCCCTTTGGGATATTTTATCCATAGGAGGTGAATTACTACCTCCCTAATTAGAAGCTTAGGTAATCTCGTTTTGAGTATCCATTTTTTTTAATTTATAACTAGATTGTGTCCATTCTTGTCAACAATCAAGGGAGAATTGGTGGATGAATCAATTAACTAAACCTCATTGTTACCAATTTTAACTTTGCTAGCTAGGACACAATTTGCATCACTTGGGCTATTGTCAATCTTACCATGGATAACCACATTTTCTAATGGAACGACAAGACTTGAACACTTTTTCTGAAGTACAACTAGAGCTAGGGTTATCAAGGGCTTGACCACTAACAATATTAATAGGAAAGCTATCAACAAAAATAAGAACTTTGATATTCAAGGGTGATAGAGGCTAGAAATTTTTGAACAATTAAAGGGAGTCTATTAGGGGATTTAGAAACAAATTCATTGCTAGAAGAGTCTTGAAGGATGATATTAGAGATTCCCTTGAGCAATATTTAAGGAACAATTTTATCTATGGGGATCTCCTGTCTAGGTTTAAGACCAATGTCACCATTAGCGATTACTTCTTTTTCTACAACAATTTTTAGGACGATTATCTATTGAATTGTTCTTGGTTCTTGGGTTACCGGGTTTGTTCTTAATAATCAAAACATTTCTCCTTAAGTGCCCTTATTTTTTGCATAGGAAGTAGACATTAAGCTCACCAAGAATTTCTATTTCGTAGGAGAATAATTTATCTCCAATATCAATGTTAATCTCCTCAAAAATATCAATTCCCAAAGACAAAGAGATGAATACTCTCGCATCCATAGGATAGAGCACAAAACATATAAATACCAATATTCCAAAATTGTTTACCAATAGCTTTTTTGTGCATACTATGATCTTTAAAGAACACCAAAAATAAACCCTTTCACACTTTTCTACAAAATGAAATCTGTAACTCTTGTTTTTTTAATCCATACATAATTCAACCAATCATCTAAGAATATTCTTCTCAAAACCTTATCATAGTTAAGTGGAGTGGTAAATATGGATACATTCTTCAATCTATTTTCTTCCTTACCCAAGAAGTAACCATCCTAGGTTTAAGAGAAATACAGATTTTTATAATGCCAAAAGGAGGACTTGCACTAATGATTTCCCAAAATAAGTATGAAGGTATAATTTAGGATTAAATCAAGGTCAAAAGCAACAAGGTGAGATAGGTAAAAAGACTATGTTAGAGATGATTGAAAATACTAAGAGTTAGAATGGAGTAGAGCCTACTCTAAAGTGCAAGGTATTTGTAGACAACTTATTACACACGATGTTAGAAATTGGTTTTGTGTAGTGGAAAATTAGGGTTTCACCCAATGATGTAGTAAAACCACTAATTTTTGCTTAGGGGTCCCATTACATTAAAGAGGGGTGAATCCAATAGATCTAGCCTTAATCCAATAAAGATAGGGCTTAGAATTTTGATTAGATTCATTGGTTGAATTTGAATACCCTCTTTTTAAGTTGAAATCTGAAAATGTTGAAATTGGGCTAAATGTGGTGAAATTAAAGCAATTATGCATAAACAATGAGCTACAATAATCAAATAGAGCCACAAACTTGGATTTGAGCAATATGTGAGTGTTCAGATATGTTCCCAAAAGGTCATCCTAAATTGTCGAGAATAGAATGCCCGTCGCTTTGGTCCTTTGAACTTTTCGCTGTCCAAAGGGGAATCTGTTAGTCTCTTTAAATAATATCGATCCTGAAAATTGCAGCTCTGTACCTGTTCCTACATACAATAGAGGGGAATTTTTTTAGGAGTAGGGGTTTGCTTTAGGTCAAACCCAAGTTTTGGAATTAACCGTGAAATAGAATTGGAATGTAAATGATTTCCTTTTGAGGGAAATGCTGAAAATGTTCGAAACACTAATGATATACATTTTTATAAAATATCGTTTGTCTTCACAAGGAATTAGGGTTTCATGTAGTCTTCATAAAATATAGAAGATGAATATCATCTCCAATGCTTGAATCTTGACTTCACTTCTGCTCCAATGCTCGAAAGAAAGTTGATTGCTTTCTCAATTGAATTTGAATGAATGCTTGATATGAATGTGTGACTAACAAATGTTGACATGAGGGGTTAGACCTCCTTTTATACATGCATGGTTTTTTTTAAAAATAATTTTCCGACATGGGCCAACACGGGATCCAAGTTCACACCTATTTTATGCTATTGTTGAGAGGCCCCAAAATGGGCCTTGCTTGGGAGGACCATGGTGAAGGCACTCTGGTCCTTGAGGACCAAGGTGCCAGTGCTCTGGTCCTAACCAATCAGGGACTCAAATATTTTGGGGAGAAAGTATAGGTGTTGAAAATATTGTGTTTGGTGCATGGTATGAGTAGAATTAGGGCTCCAATCAGGCCTCGGGGGACAAACACCAAGGTGAGGGCCCAAATGAGGACAAAATTGTAAGGGAATACAATTTTGGACACTACATTAAGCCCCTACTTTAGCTAGAGTATGAGACTAAGCATACTCCCGACAACATACAAATGTTAGCATTAAACACTTTTATCAAGATATCAAAGAGACAAGATGCACTAAGCCCCCAATGGACTTTAGGATATTACTACTTCAATATCAAGATGAAAGGGACATCATAAAATAGAAAAGAGGGAGAGAATCATGACTACTAGCCTAGTAAGGTTTACTTACTTTGAGTCATGAAAAAGAAAAATGCAAATTTACAAGGCAAAAGGCTCAATTTGCAAAGTAAATTGAGTATCAAGACATTTGATAGTGTGTGCATAAAGTGAAACATTTAGCGAAGTGTATGCCCCCACATTAAAGCGATTGCATATGCCTTATCGAGAGCAATTGATTTAAGGTAGCATGCATCCAAAAAGATAAGCATGTCACCACAATGTTATGCCCCCCAGAAAGGACAAATCAAAGGATAATGGTCACAAAATATAAACACATAAGGGATCCACTAACTTTAGTGTCAATATGCTCTTATGATAAATAATGTATATCATGAATATTTGTATTGAATTGACCTCATCGCCCAAAGGTAGTGGAACCACAAGCACAATGGAAGAAGGGAACACGTGTCTTTTGAGTCAACATGGAAGATACCAAAAGAGATCTCAACACTTTGCATCATCCCAAGTATAAAACACAAGGGACAACAAAATAGAATAATTGAGATACAAATAGAAGAATGACACAAGAAAAACCACATCACGGGGGAAACACATTGCAACAAGTAAGAGATGAGAGAGAATCTGTAGCATGAATGAAGCTAATCAAGCAAATCATCCACCTCCCATTCTTGTTGAACATTATTTTGGGAAGGTGGACAAGATGCAAGAGGAGCAACTTCAAGCACGAAAGATGGAGCTACTCCAATTTCTAAACAAGGACATGTATCTAGGATTAATGCTTTTAAAAATTATTTAGATAAATCATTGTCAACAACAAAAAGCTCATATTCATCATTAGAATCATTATCAACATTGTTAGCAGAACATCATTTTCATCCATTTCAATATCAAGATTAATAAAAATAGGATCTCTAATGCAAATAGAACGCGAACCATCATCTTTCTTAAGCATTTTTAATCTTGGTGATTTAGGTTGAACTTCCTCCCTAGGGTAATGTGAAGGCTAAAAAAAATGGGACTAAGTCAACATTTGGTGTCTTGAAGGAGGAAATAGGTTGAGAAGCAAGTTGACGAGCCTTAGCATGATGTCTTTGTTGGCATTCTATCGCACAATGGTTTCTTTTAGTTTTAGCTAAGGGTTGTGAAGGTTTGGGATCAACAGACATAGGCTTCTTCTCTGGGTGAACCCACAATAGTGGGTTACACTTTTTTGGACAAAGAAATTGCACTCATTTATCCAAAAAATAATTTTTACCACTTTCGATCAAATGTCATGTTCGATTGAACCCAAAAGACCTTTCGATCAAACGTATTATTTTAAGTATGTTCGATTGAATATAATATTATTATTAAAAGGGGTTTGATCTAACCTTTTAAGGGTTTTTAAAAATAGAATATGGTCGTTAAAAAAACCACGTTCGATAAAAGATGGGTTCTATCTAACCCCTTTCGATAGAACATATATTCTATCAAACCTCCTGCCTAGACATCTTGGTGCAGTCATAGTTAAGAGGGACCTCAATGAGATCTATCCAAACCGCACAACAAGAGTAAACACAACGAAAGCAAAACAAGATGATAGAGGTAATGCACAACTGATTGGTTACATCATGAAAACTGATTACAAATGACCAATATCATCCAGGCTACAAGATTCAGCTCACTGGCCTACTACAAACAAGCTTCACTACAAAATCGGTCAACTCCGGACCTCTAAATCTTAAGATAAATCCTCTATATATTCTCAAATGAACTATGATGCTTAATTACATTGATTTATATGGTCTAGAGGGATCTGGTAGGCCAAAGAGTGATCAAATGCCGAAGAACAAGATCAAACGTGTAAAACCACTAGGTTGGCCTCCGCCAATGAAAATCCTCTGGAAAATTGAAAGGAAGAAGTGTGGATTAGAGGGAAGGTCGACCACCCAATAGTACATTAGGGGCTCAATTCTGACGACCGTTCGTCGGAATTTTGATTATTTTTTGTCGGACTGCCGACAAACGCAGCCGTCGAAAGCTTGTTGTCGGATATTTCGATGTTGCTCGCCAACATCGGAATTCCGATGGCAACCATCAGGTCTCCATCAGTGTATGTCTTACCGATAGCCTCATCGGCTATCGACAAGACCAAATATTCCCTTCGCCGCTAGTGTAAGTCCTGCCAATGGATTTGAGGCTATCGGTAAGACACACACAGATGGAGACCTGATGTCTCAGGTGCCGTTGGGGTAGCGCATGCCGAAGAAATCCATCGACATGAATTACACTAGCGGTGAAGGGAACATTTGGTCTTGCCGATAGCCTCATCAGCTATCGACAAGATCAAATGTTCCCTTCGCCGCTAGTGAAAGTCCTATCGGCAAGACCAAATGTTCCCTTCGCCGCTAGTATAAGTCTTGCTGATGGATTTAATCGGCATGTGCTACCCCGACCGCTCATCCACTGAGAGAATGTCGTCAGGCACACAACATCCTTGTCGGATGTTTTCCGGATGGATGTCAGAATCCGACGCCAGTCCACCTAGAGAATGTCGTCAGACATACAACATCTTCATCAGATGTTTCGTTGATTTCCATTGGAATGCCGACGCCATTCGACGACAACCAAGAACTATGTACCGACGAGGATCCTGTATGTCCAACGATATAGTCATCGGTACAAATATAGGGGACATTGGAATTCCGATGATTATTTAATTTAAAAAAAAAATAATAATACAAAAAATCATATAATATATTATATTAAATATCATATACAATATATTATTTGTTTCAATTAACAATTTTGTATTTTACACGAATATTATAATGGATTTGCAATGGTTATGTCAATGTTAGTTTATTAATTTGTTATTTTCACTTTACTCATACCTTGAGTGGTTATTTTCCTAGTAGAGAGCAAAATGCTTATTAGGTGACACATAGCATAATTGAATCTAAGGACATAAGTGTATCTTCATCTCAATTTTTATTCTATGATAAGAGTCACAAGTTCCTTTATTAGGGTAGAAGAGTTAGATGAAGAAATAACAAACATTATCTATCATTATGATGAAAATGACTTCTTTGGGCACAATACATTCTATAAATTCTTTGAGTTATAGTGGTAATTGTTTTTGAGATTTATTCACATGTTGTAAACAACTTGTTTGAGCACACACATTTTACTACTCAATAAAATTCAAGGAGGTTGCTTCTAAAATAAAGTAAAGTGAAAGTAAGCAACTGGTGACAAAAAGGAACACAAATTTGGTGAAGAGATTAAGTAGATGTCAACATATAAATCAGTTAATAGGAAAGAGCAACATGAAAGAATTTGGTGAGAATGGAACATGTAACCCAAGCAATGAATGAGAGCTTTGAAATTGCAATCCCAAGAGGACAATCTAGTGTGGAACATATATGAATCATTTCTTACTATTTGAAGGTTATCCAAGCATGAGTTTTCTGCTACATCTTTACCACATAAATTAAGAAATCCATCCCATGAATTGAAGTCATTTAATAAAAAAATAATAATAAATTAGAGATGCACACTAAAAAAACCTACATCTTTGTATCTCATTATAGTTTTTCTCCACCTCCATCATTGTGAAACTTACTTTGTCATAAAACTATACAATTTACATAACCATAGATCATAGTAGCACAAAGCTTACTTGCATTGCACATAGAATTGGATATGTCCAATTGATAAAGCAATGGAGATTTACCGAACAATTGTACCATCTAAATGGAAATACTTCACTTCATAATTCAATTTTACCTTATAATTAAAAAGAGATGCTCAAATAAAAATAAAAGCCCCCCCAAAAATATGTTTCAGCTACATTATCAAGCTCTTGTTGAATTTAGTAAACCTTCTCAATTATAGAATGAATTTACTGTCAAGATTAAATTCTTCTACCTTATTATCTTTAACTTTGTCTACCATACAAGATGAGAATTCCTTAGTACCTTTTAGCTGACAAAACCTACACAAAATAGTAGGTTTGTAATTAACATGGTAACTGTGAATAGCTGACACACTAATAAAGAACAATTTATTTCTCTTAATACAACTATTTCCAAAAGTAAAAAAATATATGAAGCCCTACAAGAACAATTATTTTAGATCAATCTTTGTCATTCTTCGATGATATCAATTATTAGTGAACAACTAATTTGATTATACCTTAATACATTATACTTAAAAATGCCAAACTTGAACATGCACTAAGAGGAAAAGTATGCATATTTTTCAATCCTTGGCCAATTGTGAATCTTCTGACTATGAAATATGAACCATTTATAAAACTAAACCAAAAGCCAAAAACCTAGCTAAAGAGCTTCACAACCTCAGAAACACAAGAATATTCTAATTATTGTTAGAAACTCAGAACCTTTAGGTGAGACATTTAAAAAAATAACAAACCCAACATTGCCTTCTAACTAATAATGTGAAACATTGGGATTGAAGATTATTAATAAAAATATATGAGTTGCTTAAAAAATAAACCATTTTGTTATTTAAATTGTGAGCAACACAAAATTGTCTCATTTTGGTTTATTGGTCACAAGGGCTTGGGATTAACGAGAAAATGCTATATTGAAGTGGATATGAGCGGGTATTGAATTTTAATCCATAGTTGATGCCGAAAGGAGAAAAAAAGATCAACTATATTCTCAGTACTATTACTTTTTTGAGAGCATAACTGGGAGAGACACACACAAAAACTTCAAACATCAAATGAATGAATCCTGAGTAAACCTGAATCCCAAGTAAACCCATTTAGTGAAGCAAACATTGAAAATTAAAAAATTAAGAAGTAGACCTAGAGGTCGAGTAGGAGAGGAATGTGAAAGGGACAATAGCCTTCAGAAATCAGGTTATAGCAAGGTTATAGCCTAGATGTAGGTTATCACCACAGGGACAATAGCCTTCAGAAATCAAAACATTGTGCACATCTATTTTTCTGGCCAAATTCTTTATTTACTCCAAGCATAGCAACAAAATTCAAACACAATTATTTTTCTGGCCAAATTCTATGCAATGCGAACCCAAAATCAATTTAAAATATGTTTTCAGGCATGAGGTGAGGAAATTAGATCCAATTCGGAGATATAATGATTCAAAAATTTGATTTTGTTATTTTCAAGCATGAGGTGAGGAAATCAGATCCAATTCGGAGATCTGAATGATTCAAAGATTTGATTTTGTTTGAGGATTTGATCTCATCTGATAACTATTCAAAAACACTAGTTTTGTGACAAACCACTAGTTTTGTGAAAACCGACCCCATTAATTTCATTTGATGACTCAACCTTTTCTAATGACTACTGAAAGCCGACAGTTTCACGTCAACCCGTTAATTTTTTTATGACGTGAGACAGGTTTCAGATCAAAACCCCACACAAAATGTAGCCTATCGGCTAATAATGCAACAATATTTTGATCAATTCAAGCAAATCATCATAACTTGTTCGGGCACTATCCTTCTTAACTATGCCCGATACAGGGATTTGTCTCTAGGTTTCTATCATGGCTTGTGCTCTATCAAACCTCCTCTATTTGAGATACCTTGAATGCATGCCTACCACTGTTTGAAACTTTGATAGTCTATATCCCCTATGTCACTGACGTTGAAAGGCTCCTTTATCACTATGAATATTGGCTCAGGTGTATGGGTTCTGCAATAAGCATATGATAGTATTTATATTGATTTGATACAAAAATTCTTACTCACAACTATCTTTGCAATAGTGAATGCCCTTATTGTCACATACAATGAGTATGATGGCATCCTTGTCATCTTTTAAAAATGATCTCTTATCTAAGTGTTTTTTCATATTGTTTTTATTATCTCACCACTAAAAAACCTTCATCACTGTGATTTTCTAACTATCTACACTCGTGGAGAGTTATTTGACCGCTCTTTGTATCATCTATGGATCTAGGGATTTTGGTTTGTCTTACAACTCTTGGTCTCTAACTTTGTATGACTTCTGTTGTCACTACTCATTATCTTCAAGTTGACATCTACATTATTGTTGCTATATCTTTCCTGTTATTGAAAGCTTTTTTATATCTCAACTACAGTGAGGTTTGACTATGAATGAGGATAATTCACGACCCCTTTTGTGATAAGTTTCTTTTAGATCAAAAGTTGACCTAGATGATCATCAAACGAGAACTATTGGCTATCATAATCACTATGCATAATGAGTTTTTGTTAGAGAGATCAAGTATTATATTAACAAAGTAATGAATTTATAAGGCTACCTTGATGCATTTTATTCCTACCTCTAGGAGGTAGCAACTTTTTGATGTGCACTCTTCTAATTATATGTTAATTCAGGCTTCTAATAGATTGAGGTTGTCTAACATGCACATAGATGACTCATGCATCTTAATTATGTCTCTTGGAGGTTGAGACCTACAAATTGGTCATTGTGCATTTCATTGTATCCTCTTTAGCATTAGAAAGAGTTGTTCCTCCCCCTATTAACAAATGTTGAAAGGTGCCTATGTGCTCAAAGGGTCTCTTAACTTGTAAAAATTGCCAACATTCATGAAGAAAAATGGAAAAATGTCATTAGTGAAATGATTACTCATTGAGATCATCTTAAGATGACTTAAAACACAACCATCATATCCCACAAAAATAAATACTAGCCAAATACGCCTCAGAAGCCTCTAATTACTTAAAAGTTAATACTATCCTCTACATGTCAAAGGAAATTTGGTCATGTGCATAGAGGGAATGTACCTGACAGTCCACTACAATTTTAAGAACAAAGAGACTCTATGGCATCGAGATGTTGCAATCGTAGCCTATGTTGACCATAATCCCTGTTACAACAATAACAAGATGTGAGGTAACAGTTATAAAATTTGGATGAACTCAAAGAGACATTTACAAATACAACCTACCCTTTATAATACCTAATTCAAAAAATGGATGCAATGCAAGTCCTTGTATCAATAATGTCTAGCAGATAGTAAAACACTAGAGCAATAAATTCCATATAAAAGTGGTTAGACTTAAAATGATAAGGAAAATTAAAAAATGCTAAAGAAAATGTCAACTAATAAAAAAAACTTACAAGGATGAGGCATATTCACAACTTTTGCAGTCGTGCCATGGATATCAACACTAGAAGCAACTAATAGTGTTAGTGTACATACAAGACAATATGGGAGTTCATTATACCCAACAGCTTGTGATGTTGTTGTTTGTGTTGGCTCTGTTGGACCCTGCAATTAAGATTCAATATACATTATTCAATAAGATTAACTGTGCAACATAATGAAATATTGAAAAGTGTGTTATCTTATTGAGATTTGCTTTGTTTCGAGAATAGTTTAATATTCTCTACTTAACAGGGCCAACCACGTGAAGGTGGAAGTTCATTTGGCCCTTCCCCCCCTAACATCACTCTAAATTCCCTATTAACATCTAACATTCATTCATTCTTTCATCCATTATTAAAATATAGCATTCATTCATTATCACATAACGTTCATTAACACATCACGTTCATTAACACGCAACATTCATCAATATTCATTAACACATATCATTCATGAACATTCATTAGCACGTAATTACATTCATTAACACAAAAAAACAAGTCATTATCAAATAAGGTAGATTACAATCATTTTTTTTTGGTTGTTTTTTGAAGCTATGTAAAAACTAAGTGGAGCATCATTTTCTTCATCATTTCCCCTATCTTCAGTTGTTCTGCCCTCTGCTCATGATCTTGATGTATGCCTAGTACTATACAGAGGATGATGACACTGAACCAAAGGGGGGTCCTCTGAAATAACAAAGAAATGGGTTAAATTCAAAATAATTTTTATTATTGTTACAATTACTTCATCAATTTAAAGAACATGACCATGGTGCTCTTTACCTGATGGGGCGACATCATCTTCCACATCATGTTTTCTAGCCTCAACCTCAACATACTGAACTCCCTCTAGATCCTCTGGAGTTGAAATACGAAAGGTTACATTAATCAATACACCAATTGCAATTAAATTTGTTTACATAAATAACAATGGTCCTCTTTACCTGATTGGGGAACATCACATTCCTAATGTTGTCTACCCAAATCATGCTCCACTTGGTCACCACCGACTACATGCTCTAAAATATTAACAAAAAATGTTACATAAATTACTACACTAATTACAATTTAATTAAGATGTTTAATTGTATTAATAATTACATAAAAAAATTTGAATAGTAAATGAATACCTCCACTACTGGAATGCACATCCAGACCTTCATGTCTAGGTTGTGTTCCATGATTAACAAGCTGCATTCCAATGTCATGTGCATTGTTATCATTGCTTGCTTATTTAAAAAGAATATAGTCACTTTATGTTGGAACTTAACATCAAATAGATTATTGGTAAACTATTCAATTTGAAATCATTTTCATTTAGCTCATTTACCTTTTTGACATATGCATCAGAATCTCGTGTTTACCCACTCAATTCTCATAGCCGTACAACCACGACTGTATAGCCTTGCTGGTAGGCAATTCTCTTGTCATCTTCTGTGGGTGCTCTATTGAATTTAGAGCCCTGCATTTTTACTTAGTATCGTGAATTTTTCTTTTATTGTTTGATAAAAAAAAAATTGTTTGCAATTTATAAATATTTTGATGCGATATTTCATTTACTGATTCTTACAATTTGCGCGGCAATTTTCATATAACCACCAGAGCCGAGTTTGTGTTGCTCGTGCTTTTCTTGTCTTGCCTTGGTTTCCTTTGACGTGTCACTTAGTCTATAAAAAGTTTGAAATATGTTAGATTATATAAATATAAAGAGTAATTAGTACATAATTACATTCTTAATAGTATCACATACCTTCTTCTGGCGTCTGGTTGTGTATTTCCTTTTTTCTTTTCAATTCTCTCATTCACATCCAAAATCAGGTCCTTCCACTCCCTCTCTGGAATGATGGGGGGACGCTCATACTTTACGTTCTTCTCTAAATGTGTCCCGTATTGGTCCCTCACATACTTTAGATATGTGCCAGCTTTTTCAAGGACCTTGGTTTTGTTGAATGTGTCATTTCTGAACAACCCAACAATACGGTTTGTTAGTTCATCTTTTAAATTTTTTTCTTGGTCATTCCACCTTTAAAGAAAAAAAAACCTATTAGATTCAGAAATAAGCTGAAGCTACCTTTGATATAGTTCAAGAAAGTGATAAAAGGAAAACTATTCTAGCAATGATATGAAATCAAAATAGCGGATTAGGGTTAGGTCACATATGATGTTCCACCTTTTACGTATGGTGGGTCCAAATATCTGCAATGCAATGTCATTAATATTTTTATAAAAAATATAATTTCCTGTAAAAAAATCATGGGATCATTAGTCCAAAACGAGTGATCAGTAAGTAAATTATAATTAGACTATATATAATAATAATTTTAAAGTACATGGAACCTTTTGTATCTTTAAGGGAATCAATTCTTCGTCGCTCACCACCAATGTGTTAGGACCTGGAAGGCAACTAAGAGGGGGGGGGGGTGAATCATTTGACTATGAATTTCAACCCAGATACAATTTAATCAAACTTGATACTTAATGCCGGTTAGCAGATTAACAGTTAATATCAATACCGGTGAAACTTAATGCATGAAACAAAAAGAGAAACAACATCCATAGCACATAACACAAAGATTTTAATGTGGAAACCCTGTAAGGGGAAAAACCACGGTGGGAAAACTTACCCACAATCAGATGATACTACTGCAGATAGTATGTGTATACAAATGGGGTCTGCACATGCAGAAAGGCCAACTGCCTAGAGCACACTGCTCAATCACAAAATAAGAGTCACACTGACTACAATTGGATGGTTAAATCCAATGATAATGTACTCCTCAAAGTAGCATCTCCAATGCTAGATTCAGTACCGGGTAAGCTCTGATAATCACCTTCAAACTTTCTTTGAACCTTCTTTATGGTCTTCTCATATGATCCTCAATATTCGCACATACCATGTTACAATACCATAACCTTACATACCATATACCATCACATGTCATCTCATAAATGAGATCTTACATATATACTAAAACCTAAGACCAAATGTGTAGGTTGGCTCACTAAGAATATTACAATAAAATCAATTACAAATAAGTCAAGATGTGATGCATCATGTCGGCTCAATACATTTACAACAATATCCAATCAATAAGTCATCTCCATAACGTGTCGTGCTGATCTGGAATAGATAATGCATACCGGTCCATAACCTAGACCAATTTGCCGGTAACAACAAATATGTCAACCCGATCAGACCAATAACCAAAATACCAAAACCAAGTATCCAAACCATGTCTTCGACATAACCAAGTGTTCTCCAGATGATAATAAGTCACCCTCAGTGGTTGTGAATAATATAACCTATCGGTGAACAATATACCGGTGATTGTGTATAAGTCACTGAACTTGCCGGTGAACACAATGTGCCCGTTCAACATAACCAAAGATCTACAGAAGGATAAGTGTTGACATCAATGACAAAACTAATTCAACACATCTATAATACCAACACAATGTGTCCTGCAACATTCCCGTACTAGAAATACAGGAAGATCCAGAAAATGATGGTATGTTATCAGCAGTAGTCGCCTCTGGCGCATCCTCATGTGCATCTCCTGCTGCAGAAAATGAATCCACTATGAAATTCCCCCAAAAAAGAACACTTCAAGGGAAATAAAAACATAAAGAAAGAGATAGAGAAAGAGGGATCTACCAATAGTGGGCAGGTCAACATGATGTGCAATAGACGATGTCTGCATGCTGCGTGTTATCGACATTGTAGTTGGCAATACAGGTGGGGCTAACCTCAGATGAGGCGACATTTACACAGGAACATTGACATCACTTGAAGAATAAATTAATAATACATTAAATATATGAAAACTGCAAGAATTGTAAACTGTTGGCAAATGTACACTCCAATGAGATATTGTAGGTGATTGAAGGTTTTGTCATTGATGGCAACCTTGCAATCCTATGACACCGGCAAGACAATTTACTGGCACCAACAACGACAGACTCTACACTGGCACATAGAACACCGACAGTGAAGGGAAGTATATCAGTACCCAGGCTGACATGAATTTTGTTTATAATATATTTTGTAATTAATTGTAAAATCATTATAAGCCGACTTGGCAAGTTGTAAAATGACTCATATATGTATGAGATCACTATAGAACATTTTGTAAGGAAGTAGATAGGCGAAATAAGGCAGACCTATTATGCGAATTATAGGTTAAGGGTTTATGTATAAAGTAGAGCTTAAACTGGTACTGGATCTGGCATAGTAGATGCTATTTTGAAGCAGTACAAGACATTGGATTTGCATAATCCATTTTGTAAGTCAGTGAGACTTCCCATTTTGTAATTGAGCAGTGAGCTTTAGGCACTTGGCCTTCCTGCATGTGCAGGCCCCTATTGTAGCAGTAATATTCTCTTATTGGCCAGTAAGTGAATATTGTGGGTCACAAATCCCACCGAGGTTTTTCCCACACCGGGTTTCCTCGTTAAACTACTATGTTATGGTGTTCTTTTCATGTGGTTGATGTTATCTCTGTTTATTGCATTACTTTTTGTTTACTGGTATACAGTACTGATATGCTTTACATGTTTTAAGTTAAGAAAATTATCAAACCAGTTAGATACTGATTCACCCCCCCTCTTAGTATCTTTGGGAATCCTAACAATTGGTATCAGAGCCCGATCCTCTATTTTCAAAAGCCTAACAACTTGAGGAAGATCTTGACACCAGTAGAGATGAAAAACTTGATGAAGCAATTAGAAGCAGCTCTCTCAGACTATGATACAATAAATTTAAAAAATATCAAACTTGAAGATGATCTAAAAGCTGCACAGGATATTATTCAAGCACTTCAAGAAAATCTCACCATTGCAAGGAACAAGAGAAGAGAACTTTTTGAAAAGATGCAAAATGAGAATGATGAAAAGAAAACTCTTAGTGATCTGATGAATAAGCTGAAACAAGAAAACATGACAACAAAGAATGAGATGTAGGATATGACTATGAGATTTTGTAAAGAAATTGAAGATAGAAAGAAGAATGAAGAAGACTTGACTAGAAGACTGAATGATGTTGCAAATGAAAACACAAGACTTAGTTATGAAAATGATATTGAAGACAGATCTGATGCATGCACAAAATAACTCAAATGAACTCATGAGACAGAAAGGTATCTTGGAAAGAGAACTGGATACTGCAAATCAACACAAAGTAAAATTCAAGAAAAGCTCGGAAGAACTTGGTGACTTGTTGAAAAATCAGAAACCTAATGGTGACACCAATGGCCTTGGCTTTGAAGCTGGTACTACAAACACACATGATCATAGCAAACCGGTAAGACAACCTACTGCTTATAAATTTTATGGCAAATGCTTTAACTGTAACAAATATGGTCATAGAGAGATCAATGCTCCAAATGCAACAAAGTTGGTCATAATTCAGAAAATTGCAGAATGAATGTAAGATGTTATGTTTGTGGAAAATTTGGACACTTATCTAATCAGTGTAGAACACAAACTGACATAGGATATGGGAAAGCTATTTAGAAAAATAATGTGACTTGTTATGCCTATAACAAGATTGGACATATTGCAAAATTCTGCAGAAGTAAGGCATCATCGACAAGTAATAATGGTGCTAGTTTGAAAGGTAAAGAAAAGGTTGAAGAGGTAAAGCAATAATTCTCAAAACAATGGATCAAAAAGTCAGATCTAAATCTTGATAAGAATTCTCCTCCACCGGCAGAACAGAGTAACACTCCACCGACAGGAGACTCTTCATCTAACTGAAGAAAATTCCTTTGAGGGTTTAGCAACCAAATGTGAAACATGCTATTATTCCCTCGGTTGATGGTAAGAAGTTGAAATTACTTCTATACCGACAGATAAGTTAAGTCACTACTTAACCGACAAGCATTAAATATGGTGGTTGGCAAAATTAACATTATAAAACAAGTGTTTTGGCTCCATTTTTATTTCACCAAGCATTCAAATCTTCGAGAGCGCGGAAATTCCCGAGCGAAGGCATTCCAAGCAAAGAAGTGAAGCAATTTATCAAGTAATCATTCCTTAAGGTAGATAAAGGTATTTATAACCATGGCTTCTTCATCTGTTCCTGAATTCATTGCAAACCCTACTGTTGTCAAAGTTATTAAATGCCCTAGACCCGTATTCCAATTAGTTCCTGAAATTGCCAAGAAGGATGATAATATTGGTGCATTTTCCAAAATCCCTAAAGGAGTAGTTTTTGCTGAAGACCCTAGAATATATATACATTGTCATATAGAGGAATTAGGTGAGGAGGAAATTAAGAATATGTATAAATCTGTAATTTGTGGTGAATCCGGAAATATCAAACCTGAACACAAGATAGTAGAAACCCTAGGTTTCACTGAAATTCTCAGTATCCTGGATTTTCCCAAGGATGTTATAAGGATAGTACTAAGAAGGGTACATGGTGCATTCTTCTGGTTGGACTCAGTTCACAAAATCACAAAAGAAGCAGTAAAGGCTGTGACAGGGTTACCTTCCACTGGTAACAGACTTGATAAAACAAAGAAGGTCTCAAATGACCTAGTGATTAACCTAACTGGTGCAACATCCGATAAGAGATCCTTAAGGGTAAATGATGTAACGAATATCAATATCAGATTCATCAGTATGATCTTAGGCTACAAAACCACACATGCAAACGGGTTAAACTCAGTCTCTAGCTTATGCATAAAGAGTGCCTATGACATGGTTAATGACAATGCAAAAATAGATTTGTGCGAATGGCTTAAAGATGAACTAATTGACAATTTGGGAAAGATAAAGAAAGACAAAAAGGGAACATTCAGATTTGGAAACCTACTTGTTTGTCTAATGCTACACATAACCAAACAAGTACCCAGTATCGATAACAAAAATCTTGGTTTTGATATACCGGTAGGCAAACAGTTGGCAGATTTACTAAACAACATGGGAGAGAACAGAGAAAAGAACATAAATGAGTATTTTCATACACTGAAGGCCCGAATGAAGACCAGAGTCAGATTGTCACAAGGAATTGTGAACAAGTATAAAGATGAAATTTGTTTTGTTATAAAGAAGGATGAAATTTGGATGGAGGCAGTTATCCCAAGAACCACATAATAGAAACATATACAAAAGCCCTCCTAGAAGCACCTAAGGAACCCAAAGAAGAGGTATTTGGCAGTGCTGAGACCATTGAAAAATAAATTCAATCAAAGAAAAATGTTAAATAGGTTGAAGCAACAGTTGGAAAAGGATCCAGGCAAGCAAAAGCTATTAAGGAAGATGTACTTAAACAAACTGGTATTACTGAAGATGAGTTAGAAGCACTTCAACCAGAAATTCACCTTTCACCAGTTGGAACTTCTTTAGAAAGTGACATACCAGCTGCATTCAAAAGAGTTGTGAGAAAAAATAAATCTTCACCGGTATCTTCACCTTCTCCTAGAAGAACAAGACAAAAACAACAAGCAGTAAGGCCCCCAGCAAAGAAATTAACTCCGAAGAAGAAAAAGGTGACTCCTAAGAAGAAGTCTATAGCTCCTATTGATAAATTACTAGATGAAATTACTAAGGATGGTAAATTGAAAAATATAAGCAAAATGTATAACACATTATTAGACGATGACAAAGATAAAGTAGAGAACAGTGTAATATTGCACTTAGATATTTTTTAAGAAATTTTTGATGCAAGCTGTTGATGAAATACCGACGGATCTCTACAACAGACTTGAAGCTAGGAGAGTAGGCATTATTGAACTTGATAAGAAAATAAACATTGAAAAATTACTTGCTGTACATCCTGTCAACTCACCTGATGAGATAGACAAATTGATCTCAGAGGCTAATCGGTTAGTATTTTCAACTACTCACTGACATGTAGCACTAATTGTAGGGAGAGTGAATGAAGTAACAAAAGAAACAACTAATGCATGGGACATATTCCTTGTAGAGAAGGAAAAGGGGGAAGAGTATCGAAGCCCTAAACCCATCTTGGTATATCAAAAGGATAAGGGAAAAGGTAAGGTTGGTGGACCACCCAACATAAAAATAACAGATAACTTATCTCCACTGCCTCTAGATACTCCACCGGTAGTTACTACTGACAATCAATCGGCTAGTGAGAGTATGGACATACCACATGAGGACACAAATCTTGATTCTGAGGTGTTATATACAATGAACATTGACACTCAGAAAGTAAATATTGTGGTGGATAAGGATTCATCAGGGGAAATAGATGTGGCAAATGAGGCACCGGCAACAGATAGCACAGAAGATAAACCGACAGGTGACAACACTGAGAAATAGGCAGAGCAATAGGCTCCCTCAGAGCAACAGGCTCCCTCACAACAACAGGTTCATGCAAAGATAGTGCCACCGGCAACAACTGAGCAATCCAAACCTTTGTTTAAAGAAATGCAAACACAAACTGACCTACCAGAGGTCACCACAAGCAAAGAAATTTCTCCCACCGACGGAATACAGATTGTTAGTTCTTCCAATGCATAATTCAAAGCAACAAATGTGACATAAGTTCTTTTGGATTCTATCAAGAAGATAACAGAGTGTAGTTCACAAGCATACAAAGCAATTGATGACACAATTCAAATTTTGAAAATGATAGCACCCAAGTGTAATATAGATAATAAAGATTCTTTGAATCAACTTGACACATTGTCTAAGTATATTACTGACAACACTGTGACAACTGAACAAATAAATGAGGAAGCATTCAAGGAGAAACTGTTGGCAATATAGCATTATAACAAACAATGAAAGATTGTTGACATTTCAATAAGGATATTGAGAAGGTTGTTGATGATTATGGATATAACTAATTAAGGATGTTTACTGTCTTGATATTATTATTTTGTCATTGATGTCAAGAAATTGATTTTCTAATTTCGTATGATGTTTCCATATCTTGAGAAGTATGATTTAAAGAGTATAAAGATGTCGGTAAAAGACACAGGAAAGAATATGATGAATAAGGGGATGAATAAGGTATTCAATGGGCAACTATTACCAAGTTAGACAATGATGAGATCATGATGTTTAGATTGTTTTAACATCATACATATGTTGTAAATTGTAAGGTTAATACTATACTATGTTACCGAGCAAAGAACCTAGTCGGTAAACCCTAAGGAACCTAGTCGGTAAACCCTAAGGTTATCGCTATCGGTTAATGAATGCGGAATGTCTACCGAGTGAAGTTTAGTATTTACTGAGTTGTAACTGAGCTGTAACAGAATGCATTAAATGTTTACATGCGTTATTTAATGAAGGAAGCTGATGAGCTGGAGTTTCTTAAATGATTGTTAAGTTGTGCATGAAGTTTGTTAATGAATCTATGGTAAAGGAAAGTCTGCATGAAGATCTACAACACAGATTGAACCGCAATACCCTGACACAAGTTCCAAGAAATATATGCAAGTTCCTAGGCGGGGTAAAACGTTTTCAGATCGAAAGATGCATTGAACCTGGACAAGATTGAAGATCTGATGGCTATGATTGATCATGGGAAATGTGATCAAGGAGATTAAGTGGTTAGCTAATTGTTTATAAATAGGGAACCGTTGATAAAAAATGCATGCGGGCAACTGTATGCACATGGATGCTACATAGTGATTACCGGCATAGAAGCTTGAAGACCTGTTTGAATAACAGAGTATAGAAGCCCAACAGATGGACAAGATTAGTTCTATGTCTAGATTGTATTGAACAAATAAGAATCTGCTTTAGCATTTTAGATGTGAAGTTGCAGATAGATTTTTATTACTGTTATTTTGTGAAAGAGACAGAAAATCTCTTTACCGAGTGGACTTAACAGTATTATTTGTAAAACCCTCTAGCAAGGTGACATTCTAATTGAGTGTTTGAAATTATTTAACAAGGTCACTTCTAACAAGGTGAAGATCCTAACAGATCTGAGAGAAATCCCTTAACCGGGTCACATCTAGCAATGTGTTTGTAATCTTTAACAAGATTTTCTTTTAACCGAGCATACTCTAGAAGAGTATATTTGTTAGTGGGTCTAAAATCCCACAGTGGTTTTTCCCTATTTGGGTTTCCACGTTAAATTTGGTGTTATGAGGTTTATGATGTTTATATGCTTTTGAGTTTGCATGTTTAACAATTCTGGTTATATTACTGAAGTATATGTTACCGAGGTTGAATCTGAAGTTTTTATGAAAGATTAAGGTTGTATGATTCACCCCCCCCCCTCTCATCTTTTTGGCTATTGGATCTGTACTTATATTAAGTATCAGAACTATCAATTGCTATCAGAGCTTTGGACTTCAGAAGAAAAGTTTAAAGGCACTTGAGTTAAAGATCCAAAGATGTATAAGAGGGATGCATCGAAGCTGAACAAGTCAGGTTTCTCTACATGGTAGAAAAGGATGAAGCTGCATCTATCAGGAATTGGAGAATATGTTGTATACTATCTGGAGAACGATTTTGTTACACCGAGCACTTATCCATTGACAATGGAAGAGATAAAGGCAAAGCAAGAACATATCCAAGCAATGATTGAAATAACATCTGCATTAACCGATTCAGAGTTTAATGACCTAGAAGGCTGCAATGATGCAAAGGCTATGTGGGATAAGATAATATTTGTGTATGGAGAAGATGAACATGTTCAAAGAGAAAAAGTAGATAGTCTAAGAGGACAACTTGAATCCATGAGGATGAATGAAGGTGAGAACATAACTCAGTACAATACAAGACTAAAGGAGATTGTCAATCAAATCAAAGGAGCAGGTGGAACTATTGAAGAAAAGGATATAACAAGTAAGTTGTTAAGAACCCTTCTACCAGCTTATGCAATCCAAGTCTCTGCAATCAATGAATTGAGGTCTGTACCTAATATGCCAGTTTCTTTAGATGCTACTATTGGTAAGCTACATGCATTTGAGTTAAGTAACTTTGATAACAGTGGATCTTCGATAAATAAAGTTGAATCTGCATTTAGTTCTTTTCATCTTGATGAATCTAATGATTACAATGAAAGAAAGTATAAGTACTCTGAAGGAGATCACAGTGGAGCAAGTGAAAGATTTCGTAAGAACATGGAAGAAGTACACAAACTGTATGAGGAAATCAGAAAGTAGGAAGAGTTTGAAGCACTATTAGCCAAGAGGTTACCGAGAGGAAAAGGTAAGTATAAAGGAAAACTACCTTTGAAATGTTTCAATTGTGATAAAATAGGACATATGGCTTCTAACTGTCCTGACAAAGATTCTACTGAAAAGAGAGACTACCGAGATGATAGATAGAAAGATAATCATTACAGAGGACACCGAGACTTCAGAAGAAGAGATAGAAAGACATGTTTAATAGTTGATGAGGAATCTAACGATGATAAATCAGATGAAACTGATACAGAGGAAGTAGTTTATGTGGCTATCAAAGACAGATCAGATGAAGAAAGGTATGAAGAAAAAGCCATAATATCTCACATAAATACTAATGATTCTTGGATCATAGATAGTGGATGCTCACATCATATGACAGGAGATAAACACAAGTTTGTTATATTAGAAGATTATGATGGAGGCTATGTTAGATTTGGTAATGATGCACCATGTCCGGTGAAAGGTAAAGGATCTATAACACTTCTTGACAATGCTAAATGTAATGATGTTTATTGGGTTGAAGGTTTGAAATACAATTTGTTGAGTGTAGCACAACTAAACAACACAGGTTACCGAATAGAATTTCAGAAAGGAATTGTCGAAGTTCATGACAAGAATGGAAAGTTAGCTACTACAGGGACACAAACAAAAGGTAACACATTTCACCTTGACTCAACTCGTAACAAATGTCTTTATGCAAATATAGATGATACCTGGTTATGGCATAAAAGGTTTTGTCATGTAAATTTTGATAATCTGATCAAAATAAGTAAGAAGCACCAAGTAAGAGGTCTATCGAGTCTTGAAAAACCTGAGAATGCTATGTGCCGAGGATGCCAGATGGGTAAGATGACAAGATCAAGATTTACAAGTAAGTCTTACACTTCTAAGGGAATTTTAGATCTTGTGCACACTGATCTTTGTGGTCCTATGAAAGTTCAAAGTTATTATGGTGATAAATATTTCATATTATTTATGGATGACTATTCAAGGATGATGTCAGTAATGTTTTAAAAAGATAAATCAGAAGCTTTTCAAATATTTAAATGGTACAAGGCAAGAGTTGAAAATGAAACAGGAAGACAACTGAAATGTCTTAGATCAGATAGAGGAGGAGAGTTCACATCTGATGAATTCAACTTATTCTGCAATGATCATGGTATTAAAAGACAAGTTTCTGCACCGAGAACTCCACAACAGAATGGAATAGCTGAGAGAAGAAACATATCTATTGTGGATTGTGATAGAACACTAATGATTGAAAAGAGAGTTCCACAAACATTTTGGAGAGAAGCATTAAGTACAACAGTTTACACCCTGAACCGAGTACAATTGAAGAAAGGTACTTTGAAGACACCATATGAAATCTGGTATGATAAGAAACCTAATGTAAGTTATTTTAAAATCTTTGGAAGTAGATGCTATGTTCACAAAGATGATAGAAATGGCAAGTTTGATTAGAAGAGTGAAGAAGGAACATTTATAGGTTATTCTTCTAGAAGCAAAGCATTTAAATGTCTGATCAAATCATCTAACAAAATAGTAGAAAGTGCAAATGTGAAAATTGATGAATTTGCAGAAAGAAATGATGAAGGAAATTCCAAGGAACCAAAAGACTATGATGAATTTGTCTATGTTCAACTGACAAGTCTTACCGAGAAAACTGTTGAAGAAAATGAAGAGAATATCCAGTTACCGAGTGATGAAGAAGATCATACAGAGCCTACCGAGCCTGTACTAGCCAAGTATGTCAGAAGACATCATGCACCAAGTCAGATTATAGGAGATAAGGATGATCTAGGGATGACAAGGAACAAACTGAGACAGAACACATGTTTGATATATGAATTTGAACCGAGAATAGTGAAAGAGGCATTTAATAGTGAAGATTGGATAAATGCTATGATAGAAGAGATTGATCAAATCAAGAAGAATGACACATGGACACTAATCTCAAGACCGAAGGACAAAAATGTATTCGGTACAAAGTGGATTTTCAAAAACAAGCTAAATGAAAAAGGAGAGGTCATTCGAAACAAAGCAAGACTAGTTTGCAAAGGTTATGCTCAAGAAGAAGGAATTGATTATGGTGAAACTTCTGCACCTGTTGCTAGACTTGAAGGAGTAAGAACATTGTTGGCATATGTTGCTTTCAAAAACTTCAAGATATATCAAATGGATGTCAAATCTGCATTTCTAAATGGAATATTAGAAGAAGAAGTTTTTATTGAACAACCTGAAGGATTTGTTGAAGACAAGAATAAAGATCAGGTATGTAAATTGAACAAAACTTTATATGGTTTGAAACAAGCACCTAGAGCATGGTATGAAAGATTGCACTCTTATTTGATTAAGATTGGTTTTATAAGGACAAGTGAGAACATCAATATGTACATGAAGAATGATGAAAATGGAATACTAATCTCAGCCATATTTATTGATGATATTATATTTTGTGGAAATGACTCTTTATGCAAGAACTTTGGAAATGAAATGAGCAAAGAATTTGAGATGTCATTAATCGGTGAGATAAAGTATTTTATAGGTTTACAGATACTACAAATGAAAAATGAGATTTTCATTACTCAATCCAAGTACATAAAGGAAATCTTGAAGAAATTTGGAATGGAGGATTCAAAACCAGTAAGTACTCCTATGACTACCAACTGTAAATTATCAAAGAATGATGAATTTGCATCTATTGATGAGAAAATTTACCGATCCATGATTGGAAAGCTACAATACGTTGTCCACAACAGACCAGACATAGCACATGCAGTAGGTATAGTTGCAAGATTCTCTGCAGATCATAAGGAAACACACATGACAACAATTAAAAGAATTTTTAGATACTTGAAAGGCACTGAAGATTATGGCTTAGTATATCAGAAAGGAAATGATTTTGATTTAAAATTTTATACTGATGTTGATTGGGCAGGCAACATTGATGATAGCAAAAGCACAAGTGGAGGAACTTTCTTTTTAGGAGAAATACTAGTGAGTTGGCTTAGCAAGAAACAAGGATGTGTTTCACAGTCAACAACAGAAGCTGAATATGTTGTTGCAGCATTGAATTGTACCAATATTGCATGGATCAAACAACCATTGGAAGGTATAAATGAGAAAGTTACCGAGCCGATAACTATATTCTGTGACAATAGTAGTGCCATTAACATTTCAAAAAATCCTGTTATGCACTCTAAGACAAAGCACATCTCTATCAAATATCATTATCTTAGAGAAGAAGCTCAAGAGAAGAAAGTGGTGTTGGAGTATGTTAGCACAAAGGAACAAATAGCAGATATCTTCACCAAGCCACTACCAAGGGTAACTTTTGAATATCTCAGAAGTAAGTTAGGGGTCCTACCCCTATCTTCTACTCACTGACCGAGTTCGGTGAAAGCATCAATCCGATGACTCTATCTAATATCTTTTAGGAGTTGATGCTGATTTACACACTTTAGGAGGTTTTCTAAAGGTGTACAGGAAATATTACAGGAAACAATACATGATATCATACAGGGAATAGGAATTGAAGACAAAATGCTATGATCGAGATTGAATTGACACATTACAACAGGAATTCACTTCATACAGGAAGAAATTATGTTTTAGTTCTTTACTTTTTGGCATTGTTGTCAAAGGGGGAGAAAACTAAGAAAGGGGAGAAGACTGAAAACTGAAAATAGGAGAAGTCTAATGTATGGGGGAGAAGTCTGATGACAGCAAGAGAGAGCATTTCAGCATTTCAGAATCACAGCAATCTGAATCTTTTAAGGTCAAATCAATTGGTTTTGCCATCAATGCCAAAGGGGGAGATTGTTGGCAATATAGCATTATAACAGACAATGAAAGATTGTTGACATTTCAATAAGGATATTGAGAAGGTTGTTGATGATTATGGATATAACTGATTAAGGATGTTTACTGTCTTGATATTATTATTTTGTCATTGATGTCAAGAAATTGATTTTCTAATTCAGTATGATGTTTCCATATCTTGAGAAGTATGATTTAAAGAGTATAAAGATGTTGGTAAAAGACACCGGAAAGAATATGATGAATAAGGGGATGAATAAGGTATTCAATGGGCAACTATTACCGAGTTAGACAATGATGAGATCATGATGTTTAGATTGTTTTAACATCATACATATGTTGTAAATTGTAAGGTTAATACTATACTATGTTACCGAGCAAAGAACTTAGTCGGAAAACCCTAAGGAACCTAGTCGGTAAACCCTAAGGTTATCGCTATCGGTTAATGAAGGCAGAATGTCTACCGAGTGAAGTTTAGTATTTACCGAGTTGTAACCGAGTTGTAACCGAGCTGTAACAGAATGCATTAAATGTTTAAATGCGTTATTTAATGAAGGAAGCTGATGAGCTGGAGTTGCTTAAATGATTGATAAGCCGTGCATGAAGTTTGTTAATGAATCTATAGCAAAGGAAAGTCGACATGAAGATCTACAACGCATATTGAACCGCAATACCCTGGCACAAGTTCTAAGAAATATATGCAAGTTCCTAGGCGAGGTAAAACATTTTCAGATCAAAAGATGCATTGAACCTAGACAAGATTGAAGATCTGATGGCTATGATTGATCATGGGAAATGTGATAAAGGAGATTAAGTGGTTAGCTAATTGTTTATAAATAGGGAACTATTGATAAACAATGCATGCGGGCAAGTGTATGCATAGGGATGCTACATAGTGATTACCAAGCACATAAGCTTGAAGACCTGTTTGAATAACAGAGTATAGAAGCCCAACAGATGGACAAGATTAGTTCTATGTCTAGATTGTATTGAACAAATAAGAATCTACTTTAGCATTTTAGATGTGAAGTTGCAGATAGATTTTTATTACTGTTATTTTGTGAAAGTGACAGAAAATCTCTTTACCGAGTGGACTTAACAGTCTTATTTGTAAAACCCTCTAGCAAGGTGACATTCTGATTGAGTGTTTGAAATCCTTTAACAAGGTCACTTCTAACAAGGTGAAGATCCTAATAGATCTGAGGGAAATCCCTTAACCGGGTCACATCTAGCAATGTGTTTGTAATCTTTAACAGGATTTTCTTTTAACCGAGCATACTCTAGAAGAGTATATTTGTTAGTGGGTCCGAAATCCCACAGTGGTTTTTCCCTATTTGGGTTTCCACGTTAAATCTGGTGTTATGAGGTTCATGATGTTTATATGCTTTTGAGTTTGCATGTTTAACAGTTTTGGTTATATTACTGAAGTATATGTTACCGAGGTTGAATCTGATGTTTTTATGAAAGATTAAGTTTGTATGATTCACCCCCCCCTCTCATCTTGTTGGCTATTGGATCTGCACTTATATTAAGTATCAGAACTATCATAAACTAGAGAAGGAAAAACAAAAATTCTTTAAAGAGAAAATAAAGAAGTGCATGAGATAATTTGACACTCTTTTACCGGCACTATGTTGTAGACTAAAAGAATTTAAAACTTTGTACAGAGATACATGCAAAACAAACTTCTTGACAGTAGATATAGACAAGAAGATCAGCAAGGTACAGGAAGAAATAAATCAACTAGCTGATAATTTCATTAATTCATTTGAACCATTATCAGTTTTTGAGCAAAAAATAACAAGTTTTGAGGAGGAACTTCTGAAGTTGGAAAGAGAAAAGGAAAGAATAAAAGGAAAGGCAAAATATCTAAAATGGAGACAGTCCAAAATTAGACTACCTTACCTCCTTAAGAAAAGAGATATCTGAGGCTTTAATTTAAGGACAGAAAACATCATCACAACAAATGCAACACCTCACCAGTACAATTCAGAGGATAGAGGCCACATTAAAAGATAGCAAACGGTTCACTGAGAGTCTGAATCTGGTATTGGCAGACCTTTTTTAGATTGTAACCAACCGGTTACAAGGATAAAGCTGGAAACCACACTCAATTGACACCTTGACAACCTTTGTCATTGATGCCAAAGGGGGAGTAGTGGTAATGAGAAAAATAATCAGCAAATGGATCATCAGCTCAGGGGGAGCACATATTTTTTTGTACAGAATTTTTGGTAAGACAATTCTGGCAGATTCTTTTTGATGACACTTTTTGGATTTTTCTCATGAGTGTTGCCATCAATGCCAAAGGGGGAGATTGTTGGAAAATGCACACTCCAATGAGATATTGTAGGTGATTTAAGGTTTTGTCATTGATGGCAACCTTGCAATCCTATGACACCGACAAGACAATTTACCAGCACCAGCAACGACAAACTCTACACCGGCACATAGAACACCGACAGTGAAAGGAAGTATACCGACACCTAGGCCGACAATAATTTTGTTTATAATATATTTTGTAATTAATTGTAAAATCATTATAAGCTGACTTGGCAAGTTGTAAAATGACTCATATATGTATGAGATCACTATAGAATATTTTGTAAGGAAGTAGATAAGCGAAATAAGGCAGACCTATTATGCGAATTATAGGTTAAGGGTTTATGTATAAAGCAGAGCTTAAACTAGTATTGGATTTGGCATAGTGGATGCTATTTTGAAGCAGTACAAGACATTGGATTTGCATAATCCATTTTGTAAGTTAGTGAGACTTCCCATTTTGTAATTGAGTAGTGAGCTCTAGGCACTTGGCCTTCCTGCATGTGCAGGCCCCTATTGTAGCAGTTATATTCTCTTATTGGCTAGTAAGTGAATATTGTGGGTCACAAATCCCACCGAGGTTTTTCCCACACTAGATTTCCTCATTAAACTACTGTGTTATGATGTGCTTTTCATGTGGTTGATGTTATCTTTGTTTATTGCATTACTTTTTATTTACCGGTATATAGTACTGATATGCTTTACATGTTTTAAGTTAAGAAAATTATCAAACCGGTTAGATACTGATTCACCCCCCCCTCTCAGTATCTTTTGGAATCCTAACATAAACAAGGATGAACCTTTATTGAGAATTGTAAAGAAAGATGAACCTTTATTAAGTGTTCGATGCTAATCTTAATGATACAATAGTATGAAGGAGGACAAAGGTAGGTAAATTTGTGACAAGAGGGAAGTGTAAAGGAAGAAGGAAGGAGACACCCTTCAAGAACACTATAATGTATTATGGTTTGATAAAATCAATAAATTTTTGTGTTTTGGAACTTGTTAATTGCAAATTTCCATGACAGTCGCGTTTCATGCACTGTTTCAAGTTTCTTCTCATCAAGCAAATAGATTAAAACATGTCTAATCAACGATTGGAGGGTGAATTGTAATGAATTAACTTTTTTTTGTGCCAAGTTAGAGCAATGGAAGTGAAGAATGAGGAGAGTTTGAATTGTTTTTCTCTAAACTATCCAAAACCCTCATATTTGGGCCAGTCACAAGGGTTTGTTAATATCCATTGATGTAGTCATTGAAAAATTCTCAAATTATGGATTCCTATTGTCAACTCAAGTATCTTTCATATTGAATTATTTTTATGTTGAATGGTTGTACAAATGTCAAGAAAACTAGTGCTCTAGCAGACTAAGACATAGTTTTCCCTGTTTTGGGACAACAAACCATATTGTTTTGTTCAGTGATGCCCAATGGGTTGAAATAGGACTATGTTGATTAAATAAGGTTGGAACAACTCTAAATAACCTTCCCCAGTATGATGGACATTGATCCTAAGGTGTTGAGGCACTAAAAATGGCATGAGTACAATGTTTATGGGTTGCAAACTATGTTTGAAGATCTAATATGTTTGAGACAGTATCAAGTATGATGTGTTTTGGGTGCTCAAAGTGATAAGCCAAGAAAGTTTCAGTCTACTTGTTTGATCATGACAGTCACAATGAATGGTAGTTTGGGTTCCTTATTTTGCAGTTTTGGAGATGTAAGGATTCTATGAGTAAGTGCAGATTATGAGTTCTTGGGCAGTTGGAGCAGACATTAATGAGACAAGGACAATGAAAGAACACTCTTGGAGGACATGGGTAAGTATATGTTAAGGTATGATGGTTGAAATACTTGGTATTTTCACAATTTTAAGGCTAACATGGAGTTGCTTGAACATGTAACTTGTCTTGTTGGAAGTTGAGCTCAAGTAGAATGTGAGCTCAAGTAGAATGTGATGAGATTTAAAAGGAGAGAGTATCATATAGTGAGAGGTGATTTGACAGTGAAGAACAAATCTCAGTACAAATCTCTCAAAAATTATAAGTGATGAAGTGAGAGGTTGATCCAAGTCAAGGATCTAGAAAAAGGATGTGTTGGGGGTTTGTGGAGAACAAGTGAAGGGATGTGTAAGGGGGTTTGTTTCCCTAAGGTATGAATGATTAGTCATGAAGAGCATCAACTAGATCCCTCTGCATCAACTACATAATAAATATATGATCAATAACACTAGCATTAAAAAAACAAGTTCACAAGTCCAAAGAAGGAGTAGTTTTAATGTATAGAACATGGTCATCACTTGAACTACCTAAAATACCCTCACCATGGCCACCAGGTTGATGAGGATGCATAAAATCCTGTAAAAACAACACGTACATATTTTAGTTAATGACATAAAAGAGAATAAAATATAAACCATTATTGAACTTTTGTTATAATTAAAGCTTTCATTACTGCTTACTTGCAAGTTTTGTGTTGTCCGCATCAATTGCTGCACCCTCTCTTTTATTTCATTAGTCTGAGGGCCATGGATGCCAAAGCAAGAATCTCTCTATTAATTTTTCTAACAGACTTTTTCATCATTTCTATAGGGTTTGTGGTAAATGCGATATCCTTCATCATTTCTATAGGGTTTGTAGTAAATGTGATGTCATCATCCCATAATACTGTTGAGTCCACATCCCTATAGAGGTGTTGAGGTACTGCAGGTCCCTTTCCCTTTCCCCGAACATCCGTCTGTGACAAGAATATTATTAACACTATCAAAATTACTCCAAAACACTCAAGAAAAGAACATAATAATGTAACTGTTTGCTTCTATCTAATTTGTACAATTACAATGAGGTTTACCTGCTCGGTAGAAGTGTCAGGACCTACATCCCTGTCTTTTTTATGTGATGAATCAATGTCGCCCTGTGACAAAGAAAAAATATAAAAAACATTAGCGAAATGAAACCAATAGACTTAGCAAAAAAACTTAATAATAAAATGGTATATTGGAGTCATTAATTGGAGGTTGGTTTAAATGGTATATAGTACGTACCACCCCCATGATAGTAACTTTGTTTGTATTTATACAATTCAAATTGTAATCGATTAGCATCTTTTCCCTTGCACTTATTGATTTTGTCGCACATACAAATACACGATTTCCCTCATGCGCCTCAAATATGCAATTGAGTTGCTTATTTGTTGACCCAGGTTGCATACTATTTATAAAACCTGCAATATTCCCTGTTGCTTTTGGCCTTCCATCAATGTATACAACCACTCGTTTACTTTGATCATTATCTTTTTGTTCTATATAATTTGCTAACAGTGCATACCTACGCATACTTTTTTTATATCGAACAATCTGCATCCAATTTTTGTAATTGTAACAAGGTCCAACATACTCCATCCATTCATGAGAAAATTTGTTCTAACAGACCTTTATACCGTCCATGGAAAATAGGCCCAAACCATGTAACGATGAAGGTGTTATGCAATAGATCCTCTCCTTAACACAAAAATAAGTGTTTATCGGAGGAAGTTCCTTGTGTACCCATTGTTTTTGTAGATGTTTGTACCTCAAGGGCACCTCGATGTTGCCTTTGGTCTCACCATCGTAAGAACATGACCCCCCTTGAGAAAGGAAAATTTCTATGCGTTTATCGAATTTTCTTCTAATATTTTGATCTCTAGTTGATCTCCCTATTTTAGATCTACTACATGTCTCACTTTCGTCTTCTATTCCTACATTTACCTCACTCAAGGAAGACACATCTGACAAATGCCTATTTGGTGATACCTGCACTCCATCAAATGAGAGAGTTAGTTGTTAATGAGAGAGATATTTTGCAAATGAGGGTAATTTTGATGAAGAAGTCGACCCTAAAGTTGATGTTGAGATTAAAATTTGAATAAGTCCAACTGGGGCCTCAAGTGTTGATAACTGTATTAGATTTATTGCTAATGTCGAGGTTTGAAAAACTGAGGAAGTTTATTTTCCTAGTAATTTTTTAAAAATAAATTGTTTCTATAGGGTGTATTGACTTATACCTATCGATCCATGAGACTGTGTAGGATCCCCGTCAAAGGGGTTCAGGTTTCTGCATATGTAATTCAATTATCTTATGTTAGCTAAAAATTACAAGATACTGTTGGCAATATGGATGAATTTATTATGTGTTGCATTGATGTTTTGTCATTGATGTCAATACTATCTGTTATGGTTGGTTACCGACATACAGGTTTTGGTTACCGATAGAAGATCTTGTGTTACCGGTATGGGTTTAAGGTTTAACCAACAGATCTTTCATTGAGAAACCTTGAGAGAATGCTAAGTGGTGTTGGTGCAACTTCTAGATGGAATTCAAGATGCAGAAGGTGATCCTTGATCATGCCTCAACTGATTGAAGACATTGCTTTGGTGTGGTGAACCCAGATTAGGTCTGATACCTATCTACGTTATGGACCGGTATCATGTTAACGTTTTCTCTACACGTTACCGAGATGATTTATGGATTGATTATTGTTGTTTTGGTCTAAAGCCGACATGGCATATCATTGTAATATGGATGCATGCAATGATCTTATTGAAATATCTTTTAGGTGGCCGACCGAGTTAGTTTAGGCCTTAGGGTTTGTATAAATTGATGTAAGATCTCATTGTAGATCGTGTGTCATGGTCATGGAATGTAATATCATATGCGAAGGAGATTTGGTCGATCAAAGGTGATCGAATTGGGTTTATGTAAGAGGTCAAAGGCCTCTGGTATTGAGCTTAACTGAGACTGTAATCAGGCAAGGTAGATACTATCTCTGGTAGTTCATTATTCTGGTTTGTTTTCCAATTATCTTGAGGTGGTTATAACCTCTCTGTAGTTAGTGAGACTCTTTTGTAATGAGCAATATGCTCTAGGCAGTGTACCTTCCTGCATGTGCAAGCCCCTCATTGTATCACATACTTTCTATAAAAGTATCATCTGACCGTGGGTAGGCTTCCCACCGTGGTGTTTCCCTTTACCAGGTTTTCCATGTTCAAATCATGGTGTTATGTGGTATGATTACATTGTGTTAATTCTTTGTTTCATTCTTAAGTTTTATTGCTTACCAATATATATTTTTGCTATTTTGGTACTCAATGTTTATGTGCTCCGGTTAAAGGTTATTAAGTGGTTTGATTGATATAATCTGTTAACAACTGATTCACCCCCCCCCTCTCAGTTGTTCATTGATTATCCTAAAAATTGGTATCAGAGCTTTGGTCCTTGTTTACAGAAGCTTAACCGCCTGAGGTAGATCCTATGGCAGCTAATACTTCAAATCCACCGACGACTATATTCAGAAGAGAAATCCCCATGCTTGATGGAACAAATTATGGGATATGGAAAATTCAAATGGAGACTCAGCTTAGATGTCTTGGCAAGGATATTTGGGAGATCACTGAGAAAGGATATACACCTTATGATCCGAAATCTGGCAATCCTGCTCTTGCAGATCTAGACAAGAATATTGAAAATGATTGCAGAGCTAGAGAAGCCCTCTTGTGTGCACTTACTGATCAACAAATCATGGGATTGACTGATAAATGATCGACAAAGGTTATGTGGGATAAATTGAAAAATCTGAATGAAGGTGATCCTACTATCAAAATTGCTAAACTTGATGGTTACTGGGCAAGGTATGAGAACTTGAAGATGGAAGATAATGAAAGAATTGCTACACTTATGGAAAGAGTAAATGAGATTGTCATGGGAATTCAATATTGTGGAGGATCTTTGAGTGAAGATGAAATAGTTTACAAAGTCTTTAGAGCCCTTCCACTGGCTTACAAAACAAAGGCAACTGCAATTAATGAACTGAGAATAGTGGCAAACACTTCAGTTAACAAAGACATTTTGATTGGGAAATTATCTTCTTTTGAGCTTGAAGAATTTGGATCTTCTAGAGCTGCAAAATTTGAACCTACTTTTCATGCATCATCATCTACCAACAAAAGTGATTGGAAAGTCTTATATGCAAAAGAATTGGAAGATATGAGGAAAGAGGATGAAGAATTTAAGCAACTTGAAGCCTTATTTGCTAGAAGAGTACCTAAAGGACCGACAGGAAGTAAGTATGAAGGAAAAGCACCTTTTAAATGTTTTGCATGTAATAAGATTGGTCATTTTGCATCTAGATGTCCTGAAAGGAATGCAAGATTTGAAGAGAGAGTTAAGAAATCATTTAAGCCTAATTAGAACAGATATAGATTCAATTAAAGTAAACAATGCTACATAGCGGATGAGGAAGGAGTAAGTGATGACTCTGAGGATGAACCGACAACAGACTTTGCTAGTGGATCCAACAATGGAAAGGAATGGGTATTCTATTCTTTAAAGGAAGATGAACCGGAACCGGCTATCAAGAATGAAGAAAAGGCCCTGACAACAAAAGTTAAAGACAAGGATGAATGGGTAATTGATAATGGATGCTCACATCATATGACTGGAGATAAAAGAATTTTTTTGTCCCTGCAAGAATACAATGGCGGTCAAGTCAGATTTGGGGATGACAAAGCATGCATGATCCAAGGTAGAGGTATTATTTCTCTGGATGAAAAGTATAATACTGATAATGTCTATTATGTAGAAGGTTTTAATCATATTATTTTAAGTGTTGGACAATTGGTGGATAAGGGCTTCCAACTTCAGTTTAACGATAGAAAATGCAAAATCATTAACAAAACTGGTTTGGAGATTGCAACCGGTACTCAGACTAGAGATAATATCTTTCACTTGAACACTAGTAATAAGACATGTTTGATTGCTCATAGTGATGAGAGTTGGTTATGGCATAAGGGGTTGTGTCATGTTAATTTTGAATGTATTGTCAAGATCAGATCAATAAAGGCAGTCGGAGATATACCTAAGATTATGAAGCCTCATAATCCAGTATGCAAGGAATGTCAATTGGGAAAGCAAGTTAGAACTTCTTTTAAGAGCATACATGATAAATCTAATGATATACTTGATTTGATTCACATTGACTTATGTGGTCCAGCAAGGACTAGAAGCTTTCAAGGTGATAGGTATTTCATGCTGATGATTTATGACTATTCTAGAATGATATGGGTGACTTTTCTTAGGGAGAAGTCTAAAGCCTTTGAGAAATTCAAGATCTTTAAAGGAAAGGTAGAAACAAAAACTGGATTGAAAATCAAATGTCTAAGATCAGATCAAGGCGGTGAGTTCACTTCTCATAAATTTAACAGTTATTGTGAGATAAATGGAATTAGGAGACAATTATCTGCACCTAGGACTCCTCAGCAGAATGGAGTAGTGGAAAGAAAGAATATAACCATTTTGGATACATCAAGAACTATGATGATGGAAGCCAAATTGCCTCACATCTACTGGAGAGAAGTAGTGAGTACAATAGTCTACACATTCAACAGAGTTCACATCAAAGGTGAAACCGGTAAGACCCTTTATGAATTATGGTTTGGACATACACCTACTGCTAAATATTTCATAATTTTTGGAAGTAAATGTTATATCAAAGGGGATGATTCAATTGGGAAGTTTGATCCTAGATGTGATGAAGGGATATTTCTTAGATATTCAATTCAAAGCAAAGCATATAGATGTTATAACAAAAGATTGCAGAAAATTGTGGAGAGTGCTAATGTGAAAGTGGATAAGAAATACATAAATCAATCTATATCATATGACAGGGAACCAATAGTGGAAATGATCATAACTAAACCAACAATGCCTCAACCAGTACAATAAACTGAGACAGTTACACCGGTAAAATCAGAAAACTCAACTATAATGATCAAAACAGTGAACCTGAAGTTTAGAAGGCACCAAGGTATGTAAGGCTAAATCATTCTGAAGATCAAAACATTGGAGATAGGAACAAGGAATTATGACAAGAAGAAGACTGGAAAATGAAGAGGTATGTCTTATTTCTCAAATTGAACTGACATTTGTTATTGAAGCTTGTAACGATAAACATTGGTTAAAGGCTATGGAAGATGAATTAGACCAGATAGAAAAGAATGAGACTTGGACTTTAGTTCCCCGACCTAAAAATAAGAATGTTATTGGAACTAAATGGGTTTTTAGGAATAAACTAAATGAGGATGGTCAAGTTGTAAGAAACAAGGCTAGATTGGTTTGTAAAAGATATTCTCAAATGGAAGGAATTGATTATGGTGAAACATTTGCACCTATAGCTAGAATTGAAGTTGTTAGACTATTTCTTTCCTATGCAGCTTATAAGAACTATAAGGTTTATCAAATGGATGTTAAATGTGCATTTTTGAATGGCGAACTTGAGGAAGAGGTATACATTGAGAAACCTGATGGATTTTTACTAACAGATGATAAAGATATGGTTTGCAGATTAATGAAAGCTTTATATGGATTGAAACAAGCTCCTAGAGCTTGGTATGCAAGGTTGGATAAATATATTTTAAAGCTTGGTTTTACTAAAGGCAGTACTGATAGTAATTTATATTATAAGATCACTGATGATGATATTTTGATTATTGAAGTATTTGTTGATGATATCATTTTTGGTGGAGAAGATAAATTGTGCATGGAATTCTCTAATAATATAAAAAATGAATTTGAAATGTCCATGATTGGTGAGATGCGATTTTTCTTAGGTTTGCAGATTACTCAAACTGACAAAGGCATCTTTATCTGTCAAACTAAGTATATGAGGGAATTGCTGAAGAAGTTTGGTATGGATAATTACAAACCAGCAAGTACTCCTATGGTGACAAGTGAGAAATTATCTATCAAAGATACATCTACATCGGCAAATCCAACAAGGTATAAGTCTATGATTGGTGGCTCGTTATATATAACTCAAACTAGACCAGATATTATGAATGTAGTAAGTATTGTTTCAAGATATCAAAGTAATCCTAAAGAAAATCATGAATGTGTTGTAAAGAGGATATTCCAGTATTTGCAAGGAACAACAAAATATGGCTTATGGTATTCTAGAGATGATGACTTCACTTTATGTGCATATACGAATTTAGATTAGGCAGGAGATACTGATGACAGGAAGAGAACTTCTGGTGGAGGTTTCTTTCTTGGTAAGAAATTGGTTTCATGGATCAACAAAAAATAGTCATGCATTTCTTTATCTACTGCAGAAGCTGAATATGTTGCAGCAACAACTAATTGCACTCAAGTCTTGTGGATGAAGCAAATGTTGAAGGATATCAAGGTAAATTGTAGTGAACCGATAGTTATCTATTGTGATAACTCTGCAGCTATTAACATGTCTAAGAATCTAGTATTTCACTCTAAGACTAAGCACATATCAATAAAATATAACTTTTTGAAGGACAAGGTAGAAGAAAAGGAAGTCAAATTGGTTTATGTGAACACTAAAGAGAAGATTGCAGATATATTCACTAAACCACTGTCTAAGGAATCATTTGAGTATTTGAGAGAGGTTAGGGGTTTCTGCCCCTCTGATAGAGACTTGATTGATGCAGTTTGGCATCAGTCCAACATGCATTATCAGAGATACTATTCATTCTGGCACTGATGAGTGGTGCTACTACTCAAGGAAAGTAGTCAGATTTGAGATTCAGAGGCTTATATTATTGCTTTGATATTTTTTGTCAGATTTTTGACATTGATGTCAAAGGGGGAGAGATAGTGATGTGAAAAAAAAAATCAGAATTTTACAAAGATATTATTCACAGGGGGAGACTTATTGGTATTTAGAGCTATATATAGGAGATTGTTGGTTGTCTTCCATAGGGGGAGACTTGTTTGGCATTTCTTGGTACTTAGATGTTTTTCACATCTAGTGTTGCCATCAATGCCAAAGGGGGAGATTGTTGGCAATATGGATGAAATGATTATGTGTTGCATTGATGTTTTGTCATTGATTTCAACACTATTTGTTATGGTTGGTTACCAGTAGAGAGGTTTTGGTTACCGGTAGAAGATCTTGTGTTACCGGTATGGGTTTAAGGTTTAATCGATAGAGCTTTCACTGAGAAACCTTGACAGAATGCTAAGTGGTGTTGGTATGTCTTCTAGATGGAATTCAGGATGCAGAAGGTGATCCTTGATCATGCCTCAACTGATTGAAGACATTGCTTTGGCATGGTGGACCCAGATTAGGTCCGGTACCTATCTAGGTTATGGACTGGTATCATGTTAACGTTTTCTCTACATGTTATCAAGATGATTTATGGATTTGTTATTGTTGTTTTGATATAAAGCCGGCATGGCATATCATTGTAATATGGATGTATGTAATGATCTTATTGAAATATCTTTTAGGTGGCTGACCTAATTGGTTTAGGCCTTAGGGTTTGTATAAATTGATGTAAGATCTCATTGTAGATTGTGTGTCATGGTCGTGGAATGCAATATCATATGAGAAGGATATTTGGTCGATCATAGGTGATCGAATTGGGTTTAAGTAAGAGGTCAAAGGCCTCTGGTATTGAGATTAACTGGGACTGTAATCAGGCATGGTAGATTCTATCTCTGGCAGTTTATTATTCTGGATTATTGTCCAATTATCTTAAGGTGGTTATAACCTCTTTGTAGTCAGTGCGACTCTTTTGTAATGAGCAGTATGCTCTAGGTAGTGTGCCTTCCTGCATGTGCAGGCCCCTCATTGCATCACATACTTTTTGCAGAAGTATCAGCTGACTGTGGGTAGACTTCCCACCTTGGTTTTTCCCTTTACTAGGTTTTCCACGTACAAATGATGGTGTTATGTGGTGTGGTTGCATTGTGTTAATTCTCTGTTTCATTCTTAAGTTTTATTGCTTACCGATATCTATTTCTTCTATTCTGGTACTCAATGTTTATGTGCTTTAGGTAAAGGTTATTAAGGATCCTCAAATAAAGGGTTGACGATGTCTATAGTCAATTACCTGTTTCCACCAAGGGTGGCAACATCACACAAAATATATACATTAAATCAACACCAACAATTGAGCATCATAAGCATTGCATTTGTAATTTGATAAACAATAAATAAATATGTATCATAAGCATCACATATGTATCATCATAAACATGTAATCGATCAATTATGTAACCATATAAGTCAAATAAATTTCTATCAAGAAATCAATATTAAATAGATAATATACTAATCGCATACCTCATACATTTCATTCATGTCATTGATCTTCACCATCACCATCACCATCACCATCACCATCACCATCACCATCACCATCACCATCACCATCACCATCACCATCACCACACCATCACCATCACCATCACCATCACCATCACCATCACCATCACCATCATCATCAACTTCTTCTTTTTCGTGAACATTTCCATCAGGAACATCATCGACTAACTATCAATTGTGATCATCATCTACATCATCTTCTCCTTCTTTGGTATCTTCTTCTTCCATCACAATATACTTAATTGGCCTTCCTCTTGGATCATGTCTAACAACAAATGACCAACCCAATTTATGTGGAACCTTTGAGTAAAATACCTGCTCACATTGGCTTGGAAGAGTATATGGTTCATCCCCAACTGGCTCAAATGACCTTGTATTAACCATTGTAAATCTATTATCATGTTCAATAACAGTTCTATCAGGATCATTTTTATTCATTTGTAGCCTATACCATTTGACGACGAACATAACTAATTTGAAGGAATTAAAGTCACACTCAAGTATATCATCCAAAATACCATAGTATCGATTTTGAGACTCTTGAAGATGTATGTCATTTATAGATGAAATATTGGTCAGCTCAAAGACTGCAGTTATCCCAGAATCACAAGTTTTCTTCGTGTCATCCAAACTTTTGATGCAAAATTTATGACCATTGGAGCACATAGCATTGTGGTGTTTGACCTGCGATATGTCAAACATGTAAAAATTATTGCATTGTGAGTTGATAAACATATGGGTGATTCATAAATTTATACGTACCTGTTTATCTCTTAAACCATATGCTAAATCAATTTCCCGTTGCGTAACATTAGAATCTCCATTACGATGAGCTTCTTTAACCAATGAAGACACACATTCCCATGTTAATGTGCGACCAAAATGTTGACATCTTTCAATCCATACCGTAATCCAACCAAGATTGTTTGCAATATACAAATGTAGTGCATCCCACTCTCGACCAACTGTACAAAAAATAAATAGACGACTTACAACCGATTTATTTTGAAGATTAAGAATTAATTAACTACAATAACATCTTATAATTACCTTTCACTTTCCTCAATCTACCTTTCCCCATCAAGTACTTCCCTTAGAATTTGTTAATGGGGTTGGGATCCCAAATGTGATCTACATGGATCTTTGCTGCAAACTTAGGAAGATATTCAATAATGTACACCATAGTCTGGTATACCATATATCCCTCCACCATAGAACCCCCAGGATGTGCTCTTTGTTGAACCAAAGACTTCAAAAATTTCAAGTGCCTCTCAACCATCCACATTGACCTAGTGTGTAGAGGTCCACACAATTCAATCCCCTCAACTTGGTGTATGAGGTAGTGTTCTTGTGCTTTGAAAAAATTTGAAGGTAGACACTTTTGCATTTCACACATTAGATGAGGAACTTTTCTCTTCCAATATTTTATATCTTCTTTATGGATTTCTTTAGATGACAACCCCTTACAAGAGATTCAAGACACAAAAATATATAAATGAGACTTTACAAAATAATATACAATATATTACATAACAAGTAAAAAAAATCGCAAATATAATATCTATACAACAAATTGAACAAACATCACTACTTCATGTATTTTTCAAGATCATATATGACTTGCTTGACATTATTATCGAAGTGGTCTGCGAGAGATAGAGGTAGAACGTACTGCAACGATTATAAAATGATATTTTCATTATTTTCTAACATAATACAATGAAAAGTACATGCACAGTATACAAATATATAGTAAATATACAAGAACATGAATTAACTTAATGAAGGTATTCCAATCATGCGTTTTCATCCCTGACCCAAATTCAGTTTTCTTTGATATGAGATTGTTTATGTTCACAAAAAATCCTATGGGAAATCAAATTTTTTGTATGACTTCTTTTATAGCATTGCTTTTCTGCTTCATTAATAACCAAGGAAGGGCACTTATATTAATCTGGTCTCTGTTATATTCTTTCCAATATGCATAGTATAAAACAAATGCACAATTTGTAGCTACTCGTACTAGGGCAACCTACTAAATTGTCTGGGATAAATTTTTAGTCCCTTTGGAAGGTGGTCATCCATGCCTTGACGACCTTCACGATCATCAATTACATCATCAGTAAACAAAACATGATAGAAAAATACAAATTCCAAACATAAACCATTAGATGGAGTGACATTACCTTGACGATTAATTCTATTATATTCCAACTTCCATAGGTGAGGTGTCATTCTTCGTGGCTTTGATGTAGTCTCTTCTTTTCCATTGAAAATATGTTTTTCAGTATTCCGATAATTATGATTTTTGTGGAGGAAGTGCCTATACTCATCAAACACCTACTTTCCTAAACTTTTTGAATGATGATATTTCATCTTTGGACCATAAACTGGACATGCAAATTATCCCTTTGTTTGAAGACCTTGAAGATAATGTATAATTCAATTAAATATGTAAATTTTTATAATTATAATTATGATGCACAACTTGAATACTATAACATACCACAAAAATGTGTTAGCCCCAAGGCATCATGTATTGTCCATACAAGAATTGCATGGAATTGAAATTGTCTTGTCCTATTGGTCTAAAGACATCATGCATGGTCACACCATTCCATAACTCCAACAACTCGTCGATAAGAGGCTCAATATACACATTCATATCTTCAACTTGGTGCTTACCTAGTTGAATGAACAAAAACATTACATAATTATTATGACCATTTTACTGCAATATTTATAATTAAATGTAGATGACTATTAAATGAGAAAATACTTAGAACAATCATTGCCAACATTATGTGCTCCCTCTTTATTGACATCCATGGATGAATGTTATTGTTGATAATAAAAACAGGCCACACTGAGTAAACAGATCTCAACTCTCCAAATGGATTAACACCGCTGCCAATGAAAGTATGAGATTACGAGGTTCTTCTTTAAAGTGTGGCCACTTTTCCTCTATGTCCATAAATGCTGAACCATTTGTAGGCATTCAAATAATATCATCTTGACTCCTATTGTGTGCATGGTAATCCATAAATTGTGCCAAGCTAGTGCACTTGAATAATTGTCGCATACATGGAATAATGGGAATATAATAAAGAACCTTGCGAGGTACCTTTTTTGTTATTTGATCTGTTCGATATCCACTGATATGACATTCATGGCATTCAGTTCCAAATTCATGTTGTTTATGATATATAATATGATCATTGGGACAAACATCTATTGCTTGATACTCCATTCCAATATCTTTCATAATGGCAAATAATTCTCAGTATGAGCGAGGTAGAATATTTGATGGTGGTAACAAAAACTCACCTATCAATCTAAAGAAAAAAATATAATTTGTTAATATAAAGAATATTAATGGTACATGATTCACCATTTATTAATTATAATGACATATATGAAATACCTTAACATACGTGAGATTGTTATGTTAGATAAACCATTTGTAACCTTCAAGTTCACCAACAACAATACAATGGAGAGAAGAGTTGTTTGGGAGCCTTGGTAAAGGGCCTCATATGCCTTCTCAAGTAGAGGTAAATTTTGAACAACATCAAGGTCATCTTGATCATCATGATCAGTTGTGCCAGTACTAAATGTGTCATGGATCAATGTATTTGTACCATCATCTTCAATTATGTTTTCTGGTGCATGATCATCATCTTCTATGGGATCATTATCTCCAGCTTCGATATTTACACCTCCATGTTCCTCCACTTCGAAAACCATATTCTCCGGTTGTGTTGGTCCATATCATGTGCCCTGGGGTGCTCGATCTATATAAAAATGATCAACATAAATAAACCATGATCATGATCTCATCATCAAGTGATTTCTTATGTCTATAAATTGTTAAAATGATATAATGAAAAACTTACCAATGGATGATAATCATGTCCCCCTTCAATGTGACCAATCTTCCTATAATGTTTCTTAGTTGCTTTGATTAGAAGTCTTCTAGTCTTTAAGCCCTTACAAATTTTGCAGGGACAATAACATTTTCCATCACCTTTTCTTCTCAAGTTAGACCACAATCTAGCAGTTGTCTCCTTATTTTGATCTTCGTTGATATTATCTGACATGGTCTTTCTTCATAGGTAAAAAAATAAGGCTATGGAAAAATTGCAAATCGAACCAAAACCATTTAACTCTTCTTTTTCATCTTAAAACATTGAACTTAATAGAGCGTATTTAATGTAGCTAGTGGTCACAAATTCTTTTGAGATAGATGTTCAACATAAATTCTTTTTCCTCTCCCACCAACTCTTCCTCCCTCCCTCTTTCTCTCCCTCCAACAAAATATGTTGAGTGCAGATGCTAAATGGCATTAACGGAACTACCCTCATCATGGCATCTAAAAAAATACTTAAGGAGGCAAATAATTGGAGTGAGATGATTATAAACACCATCAGGTGGGCATTCAAATTATTCTGAGTGCAGTCAACTTGAATGAATTAGGTAATTTCATTGAGGACAACTCATTCAACAGTCAGATTTGCATCCGTTGGATTAGGCACTAAACACAGGGCTTCACATTAAAATTCAGTTAGTGACTGTGATTAGTCACCAATCAGATAAGTATATCTAATATCTGCTCATATAATCCGAACATTATATTGGAAGATTTGATCTAAACTTAATGCTGGGTTTTTCCTCCAATTTGGAGGTTTTCCCAAGGTCATTTACGTGTGTTGTCTTGTGTTTTTGCTTGTATTAATTATTTCTAAGTTTTATTATTACTTCTGACCACTAAAATTATCACCTTCTATATAAGTGAGAGGGTTCCTTAAGGTGTTCATAGTGATCCTTGAGAATGGAATGAACTCTCATAATTTTAGTAATTCACCATGTTACAAGTAAGACAAAATTACTTGGAGAAGTGAGGACACATTTGAATTTTATAAGGTGTCTAGAGTTTCTTCCTAGAGGGGATCTTACTAGTATATTGATGACAATGTATTTTTTATTAGTTTTTTCCTAATTTAGTTTTCCACAAGATAAATCACTTGCATTATGTCCTTGTCATGTGGTGTTTCTTTTATATCTAGTATGTAATTGCTAACTAAATTTTCAATTTGGGCCTTTTCACCTTCCCAATTTATTTGATTCAAGTCCTCCCGAGGTAAATGCCATGACATTGGACAAAATGAAAAATAAATCAGAACCCAGGTTCCTAGCAAAATGAGTAAACAATTTCATCCAATGACAGACACAATCCACATTTATAAACTGCAAATTTACCAAAAATCAAGGGGGCAAATGCTTAAAATTGTATGATCTCCTTGCAGTTACCCAAAAGATGTGATGTTTTTAATGATGATTTTGTTTCCTTTACTTGGATTGACAATAACTTGCTCTGTAATGTTGAATCTATTTCTATTTATAATTCTTTGATGTATAATGAGAGTATTATTAATCATGTTAATACTGTTTGGTATTATAATTCATCCCTTGCTCAATGGGGCAAGTGGTTTAAGAATATTTGGAACTCTCTTTTGCTCCTAAAAAGAAAGCTTTTAAATGGTTGCTTCTACTTGATAAGTTACCTATGAGATCTAAACATTCTAATAATGATTTGTGTAATATTTGCAAGGTTAAAGAGACAGTTAGACATATTTTCTTTGACTGCTCTATAGCTAAGGAGGTTTGGAAGTTCTTTGGGTTTATTATTCCTTGGCATATTAGCATACTTGATGTTGTATCTGGTTTTATTAAAGGACTTAAAAAAGACACTAATTAGTTCTGGAATTTTCTTTCATGTGAAATTCTTTGGTACATTTGGAGGATTAGAAATTTAGAGAAGTATCAAGGGATAGAAAGGGCCTTACTGAGTCTTTTAGTAGAATCACATTCCATACTGTCTTCTCGCAAGTCACAATGGTTATCAGACTCAACAAAGAAAAATTTCACATATTTCCTAAGGATGGACATACTAGGATTTTTATCTATGAGCTCTCTCATGGATATAAATGGGGAAGGTTTGTGAGAGTTGAGAAACACAACACCACAGGAGCCTAAAGATCTTCTGCAAGCTGAATAATCTGTTACAAGGAGAAGCAAGGAAGAAAAATAACTGAAAAGCAAAACACAGAAAATATGCTCAAAAAGATGAGAGCTCAATATTCACAAAATTTGTAATGAGATAATAATACAAGGAAAAGAAAATTAACCTCTAATAGGTCAAGAAACCCTAAAAGGGAAAACCTAGGCTTGCACATAATAATTAATAAAAGAATTGATTATTATGCACCTAATGTTACCTTAAGTGTAAAAAGAGATAATAGGGAACTTAAAGAATTAAACAAATATTGTTTAATTAATCAAGTAAAGACCCGATTACTCTAACACCCCCCCTTAAGTTAGACCCAGGGAGAAGCTAAAACCTAGAACAACTACTGAAAGAAGGAAAGATGGGTCCCAGAAACAAGGCCTGATCAGGTACCCAAATACAATGAAATCTCTATGAAATGGAGAGAAAGGAGAAAACCCAGTAGGAAAAAACTCCTCTCCAAAAAGAGATAAAAGAACACGCTAAAAGAAGAAGAAGGAAGGAAGGCCTCATAAAGACCCCCCAAGGATAACTTCCTTCACCCCAAGCATAGAGTGCAACTGAAGATAGCGCGGCGATGCAAAGGGTTTCGTGAAGATGTCTGCAACCTGCTTGACAGTGGGAATGTACTCCAGAATGAGAGAACCATCCTAAATCAACTAGCAGATAAAATGCATGTGAAGCTCAATGTGCTTCATCCGCTGATGCTCTACCGGGTTGTGGGAAGTATGAATAGCACTCTAATTGTCACACCACAGAACAATGGGACTATCAGGAGGAAAACCAATCTCAATCATCAACTGTCAAAGCCATAAGATCTCTTGATTGGTGAGCACAATGGCTCGGTACTCGGCCTCTGTGGATGATAATGCATGAGCAGTCTACTTCTTGCAAGACCATGTGATAGGACTAGAGCCAAGATAGAAAACAAAGCCAGAAGTAAAATTTCGATCAGTGATATCACCAGCCCAATCTGAGTCAGTGTAGCCAACAATGTGAGGTTCCCCTAATGTGTAGTGAATGCCATGAGAACTAGAGCCCTGAATGTATTGCAGAATACATTTGGTAGCTTGCCAATGACTCTCATGAGGATCATGGGAGAATCGAGAGACAAGGCCAACCACAAAGGAAAGATCAGGATGGGTGTGAGCCAGGTACAACAAACTGCCAACCAACTGCTTGTAAAGTGTCGAATCTACTGAAGGAGTGGGACAAGTAGGAATCAAAACAACCCTTAACTAAAATAGAGTGGGAGTAGGCTTGCAATCAAGCATACCAAAGCGTCGAAGCATGTCAAGAGAATACTTTTGCTAGTAAATGTAGATCCCATCAGAAGACCGAATCACCTGAAGACCAAGGAAATAGTGTAGAAGACCAAGGTATGTCATCTCAAACTGGTCCATCAAGGCGTGCTGAATATGCTAAATCATAGAGGATGAGCTACTTGTGATGAGGAGATCATCAAAATAGAGCACAAGAATCAGGATCTCACCCTCAAGAAGCTGAATATACATAGTGTGATCAAAATGACTGCGGGTGACACCAGTGGAGAGCAAGAAAGAATCCATCTTCTCATACCAAGCCCGAGGGGCCTGTTTGAGACCATACAATGAATGTTGAAGTCTGCAAACCAAAGAACTGTCCTACACAAATCCCCGAGGCTTCTCCATGTAGATTTCCTCCTGTAGGTCCCCATGCAAGAAGGCACTTTTCACATCCATCTGAAAAACAAGCCATCCCCGAGAAGCTGCAAGAGATAGTACAAAGTGAATAGAGTTCATCTTGGCGACAGGGGAAAAAGTCTCAGAGTAATCAATACCCTCAACCTGTGAGAAACCCTTTGAAACAAGACATTATTTGTACTTATCAATGGAACCATCAACAACATACTTAGTGTGATACAACCAGCGACACCTAACCATCTTTCTGCCTTGAGGAAGAGGACAAAGATCCCAAGTATGATTCCTCATCAAAGAAGAATACTCCTCCTCCATAGCAAAATCCCACTCAGGGTGTCTTGTAGCCTCTGAAAATTTTTGAGGATCATCTGAATTGGCATGACTCAAACTAGAACCCATAGTATGAGAATGGCTGCGACTAGGATTTGAAGGATCACCGGCCATAGAACTTGCCGCCTCAACAATAAAGTGAGCCCACTTGGGAATTTGAGGTGGAGTAGGTGGAGGTGGGGATGGTGGATCATAAACAACATCATTAGAATCATCCTTAAAATAATCCTGAAGAGATGCAATGGAAGGAGTAGGCAGAGGAGTAGACATGGGAGTCAAGGTATCCATTGTGGGAAGGCGCTCATCAAACTGAACATCCCATCAAAATGAGACCTCTCTGGAATCAGGATCAAACAACCTGTATGCCTCAACATCCTCACAGTAGCCAACAAAAATGAGGGGTCATCTCTTCCGCTCCATGGCTTTCCTCTGAGCATTAGGAATAAAAGCCCATGCCTCACTTCCAAACACTCGAAAAAAAGAAACATCAGGCTTGTGATGAGACCAAGCCTCCTTAGGAGTCATATGTCGAATTGCCTTGTGAGGCATCCGATTCTGAATATAGTTGGCCTAATTGACTACCTTAGCCCAAAAAGACGAATCCATGGACCTGGACTGAATCATACAATTTTCCATCTCTCGTAAAGTTCTGTTCTTGTGCTCAACAATACCATTCTGCTGAGGGGTGTAGGGAATAGTAAACTGATGTTGCAAACCATGCTTAGTGCAAAAATCTCTGAAAGCTTGATTCACATACTCCCCCCCATTATCTGTATGTATTCACCGAATAGAACAGCCAGACTGCTTCTCTACAAATGTCTTGAAGATTCAAAATGAATCAAAGACATCAGACTTGTACTTAAGAAAGTACACCCATGTGCGTCTGGAGAAGTCATCAATAAAAGTGAGTACATACTTGGCCCCAAAAAAAGGAGTGGGAAATGACATGAGATCACTTTGAATCAACTCCAAGGGTGCCAAAGCACGAGGGGCTCTTCCCTTCGGAAAGGGATCTCTGTGATGCTTTCCAAGCACACAACCATGACAAACACCATCAGTACAGGAAATCTGTGGGAGCCCAAGAACAAGTGCCTATGTACTCATCTACTGAAGATATCTGTAATTGACATGGCCCAAGCACTCATGCCAAAGCTTACTCACTGAATCTGCATGTGCTATAAGAGATGAACCTGCACCCGCAGAGGGATCAAATCCATCAAAGCTGTACAGACGAGATGCAGTATCAACACTCCCAGTAGCCACAACTAAATCAGAGTCATGGAGGGCCCAAATAACCACATCATGTGGTGAGAACTCAACTATCTTACCAAAGCCAGAATGGAAAATCTGATAAATGGACAAGAGGTTTGTCGAGATGTCAGGGACAACCAGAACATCCTGTAGAGTACCCCCATCCAAAGAGACAGAACCTGAACCCAAGACTGAAAGTTGAACTAAGTCACCCACTGCAATTTGTGAAGTACCACAAGAGGCAAGAGAAGTAACCAACTGCCGAGTGTGAGTCATATGATGAGAAGCACCAGAATCAAGTATCCATTTGGACCCATAGGTCAAAGCTCAAGCAATGAGAGCATGAAATTTCCCTGTGGAAGGAGAAGATGCCTAAGGTGAGGAGAGGTGATGCTGTTGCGTGGATTCCTCTAAAGCCTCTAAACGTTTCCAACACCTAGAAATTGGATGTCCTTCCTTGCCACAAAAACTGCAAGTGTCTCCTGATTTCTTCTTAGCCTTGGAGGAAGACTCAACAGACTGTGAAGATTTCCCATGTTTCAGAGGAAATGGTGGTTTAGAATCAGACTTAGGAGCAGACTTGGAGGAATACTCACTGCCTGTAGAAGGCTTCTTTAACTTCAGTTTCAGCTTTTGTTTCTCCTTAGAGGACTGAGCAACCAATGCTTTGTTCTTAGACCCTGAAAGCATATCCAGCTAAGAAAGATGAGACTGCTCACGAGACAAACACTCGTAAAAGACATCAAAGGTAGGCATGGTGAAACGAGCACCCAAGCCATCCATGGTGGAGTAGAAAGCAGAGGCAAAAAATTGAAAATGACCCCGAAGCTTTGAAAAAATCAAGTGAATGCACTCTGTGTCTGTCTTGATCTTGCCACATCCCTGAAGAACGGATTTGGTAGTCTTGAACTTGTTCAAAAAATCCTCAATGGTGGGAAAGGAATCAAGTGACAAGGAAGCCAACTCTGCCTCAATCTGTAATGCATGAACCTCATTAACCCTTCTGAAGAGAGACTCAAACTTCAACCACATAGCCCAAGGAGTGAGCAACTGATCAAGGTGAAATAGAAGACTATCAGAGACATGCAAAGAGAGCAAACCCATAGCCTTATCCATCTTGTTTCTATCCTGAAGAAGCTCATAAGGATGCTACAATAGAGGATGAACCTCATCCAAACAAGACCACAACCTTCATGCCCAGAGAAGCCTCGTGATGTGGGGATTCTATGTGTGATAGTTGTGTGAAGTCAACAACTCAACTGAAGGATCTGCCATGAAAAAAATGACACCTGCACCTGCTTGTTGGTTTTTTTATTATGTGATCTTTCAGAATAAACAAAAGGCGCAGAAGGGTTTGTTTGTTTTGAGAGTTTTGGTGTTCTTTATTTCTGATATAAATGACAGAAAGCGAGAAAAAAACACCCCCCACAATAGATAAGCCCAAACCCTAGTACATACTGATGAGAAGGAAGTAGAGCGTAAGCAAAAAAACTTCAAACTAAAATCTCATGTAACTAATGAAAAATTCTAAGAAACAAGATCACATATCTAAATAGAGCATGCTGAGACCTTTCCAACGCCTATTTGATTTTGAAAAATGGAGTTCGTTTGCCCATTCTATGGCCCCAGAAGTGCAGAAAAGAGTCCCAATTTTGACTGGAAAAAATATAGTTAAACAACAAAATCAAGCAAAAAATCCAACACCACGAGGTCCGGCTCGGAACCATTTTTTCGACGCCTATTCGTTTTAAAAAAAATGACTTCGTATGCTCAAGATATGGCAAAAAAATGAACCCCCCCTTAAAAAGCAAGAGAGTGGAGGTCTGGTGGCAGAGGCCTAGCAGGGGTGGCACTCCGACGATGGAGGGTGTTGGTGGCAAGAGGAGCAGAGGAGGCAGCCATGGTGAAGGGCGTTGGTGGTGGGAGGAGCAGCGGCGATGGAGAGGAGAGCAGGCGCTGACGGTGGAAGGGAAAGTCGGTGGCGGGGTAGCAACTGGCGGGGGTCGGGGCTAGTGGGAGTCGGAGGGCGGGGCCGGGACTGACAGGTTTGGTCGGTCGTACAGACAACCGACGGCCGAACTATCGGGGGTACAGAGTACCCACCGAACTGCGAAAAAATCTTCCAATTTTTTTTTTTCTTTCTTCGCCTTTTGTAAAAAAACTTTTGATTTTTTGATTTTTTGATTTTATTTAAAAAAAAAAATCAAAAATTCGGCCTGCATGCCATAAAAAGGCAAAAAAATGTTATTAAAATTTTTTTTTTCTCAAACTGCGTGTCAGTGCTGTACGACCTGGTACTGAAGAAAAATTACCCCCAGATGCTCAGGAGTCAAAACTAGGCCAGTTTTATTTAACTATAGGGGTTTTTGGGCCTTCTAAGCACAATGGTGAGGTCTATTTAGGCCCAAAGTGCTAAAAAAAAAGGCCTATCCCTAAGTACAATAAAAAACTTCCTGAAACCCCAGATCTGCTTCCAATGCAAAAATTCTCAAAACAAGAACAGATAGCTACAAATCTGAAGCTCTGATACCATGTGAGAGTTGAGAAACACAACACCACATGAGCCTAAATATCTTCTGCAAGCTAAATAATCTGTTACAAGGAGAAGCAAGGAAGCAAAATAACTAAAAAGCAAAACACATAAAATATGCTCAAAAAGATGAGAGCTCAATATTCACAAAATGTGTAATGAGATAATAATACAAGGAAAAGAAAATTAACCTCTAATAGGTCAAGAAACCCTAAAAGGGAAAACCTAGGCTTGCACAAAATAATTAATAAAAGAATTAATTATTATGCACCTAATGTTAGCTTAAGTGTAAAAAGAGATAATAGGGAACTTAAAGAATTAAACAAATATTGTTTAATTAATCAAGTAAAGACCCGATTACTCTAACAAGGTTAAGTGAAGAGAGAACTCCCTTTGTCAACACCTTAGATGCAATCATGAAAGAGATAAGAGGGAATAGAGTGATGGCTCACCAATAGATGATTAGCAATGCCAGGAGGTTGGATGATCAGAGGCTGGTGTGGACGGAGGGCCACCTTGGCTGGGTTGCCTGGTTCTAGAGCAGACTTCTATTTGTGGTACCCTGTTCTTTTTTGACCCCGTATAGAATCCTAGTTGCTATTTTGACATATTCTACTATTGGCATTTTGTACTAGCCTTTTCTTCATATTGATAAATGCATATGGTTGTAGCTAGAATCCTAGGTTTGGTATTAGGATGTAATGTAAATGAAATCTATGACTGGTATATTGGCAAGTATTTGTGGATTTGTCTAGATTCTTAGACTTTATGCACCCGTGAACTCAGATTATACTTCGATGTATTTCAGTTTTTACCTTATAATCAACAAAATAAAAATAAAATTGTATGATAAATATTCGAAATTAATAAACCAAGTTGATGATTTGTTGACACGGCCAACTCCATGCTAGAAGAATCCATGGTAGTAGGCAATAGATGGTTGAGGAACTCTGGAGAAACCCTGCAAATGGTTGATACTCTTCGCAGACATATTCAATGCCCAATACAACACCAAAACGCAGGAACAAACAAAAGATGATCTCACGGAAGCAAACTTAAAAAGTGTTACACCACAAATACCCTCTATGTAAAATGAAGAGAGTAGCTACCAAAATCATGGAATGTAGGAATGCATATAACCATTAGAAAGTGCAAGATTGCAGACAACATCACATACCAAGTTACCATGAAAATCTTAAGTGCCTTGAAAATACGAACACGGACAACCGACCAAGTTGCCGCAAAAATCTTAAGTGCCCTGAAACTATGAACATGAACAACCGACAGATAAAAACCTTATACTTAATAATCAATGCCCTAAAAATTACAATCAAACAGAAACTTGCAGAACCCATAGCCAAATAAAATAAAAGCCCACCTGCAGGAGTTGCGTTAGCTGAGTAACCACGCGCTGCCAGTCGTTAGAATTCACAAACTCTACCCACGCGTTAGCCGAGTTTTGTTCGACACTTCTACATTATTTACTTGTAAGTTTTCTAACATATTATGAGCATAGAAGCATTGGCTTCAAACGAGTTCATAATAATTGTGCATTCCATGTTCTTAATTGCATTGTGGTTGTGGTTAATTATCCGCATGTGTAATGTCATATTTTAAGTATGTATAGCAAAAACTTCATGTTAATGAAGTGTCTAGCAGAATTTTCATGTTGATTATGGATCAACAAATCTATGAGTGAAGTATATATCTCATTTAATTAATCTTGGATATACAAGTATAATTATATCAATTTGGATACACCCTTTTATAATCAAGGTCATAATGTTTGAATAAATAGATTATAAGTGAATAAAAAAATCATAAATATAATATGTAGTGCTCATAATGTGTCTCTAATGTCATTCAAGTCTATTTCCCGATATTAATTCGCATACTTGTTGGTGGGTTGGATGATCAATATCCAAATGATGATATCTTAACCATTAGTAGCATGTAGCATTAGAGATATGTTATACGTCACAATATGATAGATTACCACATGATCAACATTATTGTCTTGTTGAAACAAGCGCACATGTGTGTTATCGTTTTAAATGAGCTATATCTCATTTCATAATATTATACGACATAAAGATGGAATGCATCATAATAAAAAGTTACAACTTAATAAGTGAGATATGAGAGATCCATATAGGTATGTAATTATTAATATATTAATCATCTTGTGCATATTGGCCCAATTAACTTCTACTTTATCAAGTAGGCATAATGACCAAATTTTCTTACTGGTTAACTCTATCATATAATGAATACAAAAGGTTCAAGAGTTCAAATTTAAAATATTCTATATACAAACTATCAAAACAACTAAGTTTGACATGGTAACTCAACACAATTATTAAAAGTTAATTATCATATATAACGATCAAGAGTAATAATCGTAAGTGAATACTGGGGAATACAACATAGTCAATTTGCAAAAGAATGAACATTCATGAGGTGCAAAGCCATTCAAATCAAATATATATAAGACTAGAAATTGCACTTTTGGTGTGCAATGGGTATGCCAAAAAGGTTTCGAAGTTTAATTAGGAAATTTTTTGATGTATTGTTTTGCATACATGTGTGTAGTACATGAGGTTAATTAGTGGACCCTTCAACAAATGATGTTGTTTGTGCAACAAAGGTTTCAATGGAGAAGTGATAATTTTAAATCAACTATGGATCCACTTGTAGGGATCCAAAGATGATTGAAAATGATAATCAGGCTCATGTTATGTTTGCAATAGAGATAGAGAGGGAGAAATAGAGTTGGTAAGAGTGAGAGAGCTCAATGGGGTGAGAAGATAAAGGTTGAGATGGAGGAGAGAGGGATATATCAATATATAGAGAGGAGGAGAGAAGGGGAGATAGATCAATATATAGAGAGAAAGATGGATAGAGAGATAGGGAGAGATATAGAGAGATAGGAAGAGATAGAGAGATAAAGACAGAGAAAGATATGGATAGAAAGATATAGAGAGAGGAGTGAGAGGGAGATAGAGAGAGAAATGGAGATAGAGGAGTGATAAAGATACAAAGTATGAGTGATGGAAGAAAAAATAGTGTGAATGAGAGAGACAAAGGAAGTGATATAGATAGAGTGAGATAAGGAGAGATAAAGAAGAATAGAGAGAGAGAGAGAGAGAGAGAGAGAGAGAGAGAGAGAGAGAGAGAGAGAGAGAGAGAGAGAGAGAGAGAGAGAGAGAGAGAGAGAGAGAGAGAGAGAGAGAGAGAGAGAGAGAGAGAGAGAGAGAGAGAGAGAGAGAGAGAGAGAGAGAATAAATATAGAGCATGATAGATGGACCAAACAAAAGAGAGAGGTAGAGATAATAAAGATATAGAGTAAGGGGAGAGAGAGATAAATAGAGATAAAGATATAGAGTAGGAGAGATGGAGGAAGAGATGAAGTTAATTCTATAGAGAGCAGGAGTGATATAAATAGAGATATAGATAGATAGAGATAGGTAAACAAACCTAAAGATATATGGATACAAAGAGATAGAGAAGAGAGAAGGAGACAATAGAGAGATAAATATAGAGCAAGATTCATGGAGTTAATAAGAAAGAGATGTAGAGATGTAGAGATATAGATAGATAGGAGGAGGTGGAGATAGCGAGTTAGAAATAGAGTGGGCATGAGTGAGAGAAAAAAGTGACATAGAAATCGGAAATAACTCTTGTAAGAACAATGGTCATATGAAATATTCTATGAAAGGTTCTCTTCCTAGGTAAAGTGTAGGATTAAGAGGTGGTTGGTAAGTGACATATCAATTACAATAGTCCAATTCAAATAAGAGCGCAATTTTAAAGAGAGCTCTTTTTCTGATAGATCAGTTTCTCACCCCCCTTCCATTGTGGATTCTATTAGATCATAGACTACAAACATTGATTAAATACATTAAAAAATAATTCAGTAAGGAAATTTACAATTTTTGTCTTTCAATTTTTTTGTTATTAAATATCCAAAACGAATTGAATAAATATTACAAATAAAGGTTTTGTTGGTTCCCAAAACTATAGATTGGAAACCAAAGAGTTTTGCCACTTCTCTTAGTGGTTTCAAATCAGTTCTGGCCAACAAACGAGAACAATTACTTTGATCAACTTCCCCAACACTTCAGGCTTCGCTAGACCTAGACGGGTGAACCTATACCTTGAACCTAAGGCTTTTCTATAGCGAATTTAAAAATTCATCATCTTCTCCAGATGGAAAATAAATCCGGTGATTTATCAATTTACACTTCTTATCACAATCAAACAAGTTTTGCAAATTATGAATTATTTACTTGAATGCAACTGCCTCAAAACAAAAATTGCTTTATTGATAAATTGTAAATATAAATCTTACTTTTGGAAATATTTGATTAACCACTTCAAAATCATAATCAGACCAGTGTCTTCACTCCTTATCAACTTCTTATTGATTCAATTAATTGATTCTATGTATAACCCGAGAGACAGTTTTAACTTGCTCTTGAACAAGATGATCACTTCAAGGGCATCTATATGAATTATAACCAAAGTAAAAGGTTACAGTTAGTCTTGTTGTTTTTAAATTTTCTTTAAAAGACCAACATGACATAATGGAACTTGACAACCAATCTTCCACAGTGATACTCGAACTGCAGTTTACTTCAAATCATAAAAATATAAGAAAGCACATTGAAGCAATCTAAAGAAAATAGATTGATCTCAAGGAACTAATCAAATGATTGAACAAATAGATGTCATCAAAGATAAATAAAACATCTGATTTTCATATAAAATAGATAACATGAGAGAATCAATTGATAATATACTTCAGCAGTGTAGCATTTTCAAAAAATAAAACTCAAAGTATTGCATTAAAAATGTCTTCAAAGATGATAATAACTTTTCTTCTGTCCCTTCTCTCAAGAAATTCTCCATATATATAAATGAGAATTCTATTTGAAAGTGAAAGGGCAGACCCTTTCATTAAGACTCAAACTAACTAAAACCTAATTACAAACTAACTAACTAACCTAATTGACAACTAACACAGAAAACATATTACATAAAGCTCTTAAAGAACCACAGTTTGAATCATTAAACATAAGGGCACTGCCCAGAACTTGACCACACTTTTGAATATGCTCTAAATAATTCTTTGATTTGATAGTATCTACATCAAAGATGACATCTCGAACAATGATTTCCAAAGTGTTAAGCCGCTCCATTTGTCTTGTGGTCTCCTTTAAATCAATCCCATCCATTCGGACAACATTAAGTGCAACATTAAGAAAATTTTGACATTCATAAATCCATTTGTCTTTATCCTTAATTTCCCCTCTCTGATCGACTAATGCAGGAATTCCATGTTTAACCGTGTCCTTGCATTCATCAAATTCTGATTGCAATTGGGCATCAAATTTATCATGTTTTTCCAGGAGCCTGTTGATTTTGTCAATCTCTTTTGCATCTGTTCCTTCTGAAGTTTTCTCATGTAACTTCACACCCAACCTATTCTTGATCCTATTGTGAGACACGGTATTGTCAATGTTCTTTTGGAAAATAGTCCAGAACTCCTATAGATAACCCTTTAATTTTTTAAATATTTTATTTAATAAAAAGGAAGCAGTATCATATCTAACATTTTGCATTTGTTTGAGAATCCTTTGATTCTCCTGCTGTAATTCTTCACATTTCTTCTTCCATCTTGAGATGTTTGGGGAAGGCAACAGGGGAACAATCTGACCACCTCTTCTAAGGACTTCTTCGTACATATCTTTGTATTGATCTCTCTCTTGGACCACTCTTACCACCTGTGCTCTATTAAACTTTGAAATATCCACTCCAATTTCTGCAGAGATGATAGGATCAATCTCACCAACTTTTAACTTCATCATGTGATCAAATGCCTTGTCAACGTCAATGATTTTTGGCCTTTTGTTTGGTGGGTACAAAGCCCACACCAACAAAGCTTCTTCATCTTGGTCAAATCTAGAACCAATGAAAACATCATTCACTCCCTGAATATCCAATTTGAAATCTTTATTTTCAAAATGAAGTAAACTATCAAAGATAAATGAGGCACTAATATCCCATCCTGGAAAAAATATTATTCCAGCCTCTGCTAATAATTGTTTTCCCTTTTGAGGAGTCATTGTTGACAATCCTACATCAGTGTCTTCTCTTAACCTCCTTTTCAATTTAGCCTCATTTTTAGGGGTCACATTAGGGATTGACTCTCTCAGCCTTTTACCTTTAAAATTATAAAGAAATGTTTTAAATTATTTTGATTTAACAAATACATCATCGGACACAAAAGCAATATGCTCCTCCAAAATCACATCTTGGTTAATTTGCAATGTGGCCACAATTTTATCATCCTCATTTTGTGTCTGTTCTACTTCCTTTGCTTGTGACCTGGAAACAAACTTAACATCCCCAGTCTCATTTTCTGTAGTTTCTTCTTCTTCCTCAGAGTCCATCTCCCTTAGCTTTTGCCTTCTTTCTTCCAATTGCCTGTATAAATCATCGATGACAACCTGGGCTTCCACTTCCTCCATGTTTCTAAATACATCCTTTACCTCCAAACCAATATGAGGATAACCGCCCAGATTTTGCTTCTTTTTGCAGGAACAAATATACCCCTCTGGGTCATAGTTTTTTCTTGAAAAGTGCTCAAACAAATTATATTCTTCTATCAAATTTCTATCAATAATTTCATAGTCTTTTGTAGAAATAATTGTAAAATCCCCAAAACTAGGAGTACCAAGTAGAAAAGATTGCTTATGTAGATCTGCAAAGTGTTTCGCATTGGAAACGCTCAATTGCCTCACGATTTCGGCAGTTCTATCAAGAACACAGTTTGACACCATATATGGGGTTCCTTCGAACCCATAAATTCAAAAGCATGTGAAGTCTTTGTTTACAAACCAATCACCCCAATTATGGTCTACTATCTTTTTGCTATCAAATTATTTTGGTCTCAAAAAATCTTTGATTTCATCTGAAATAGAATAATCACATGGGACACCGTATATTCTACAAATAGGCTTAACTATCCATTCCTAAAATTTAAAATAATTGGACCTCATGAAATGAGAGTCCCAAACGAAAGTCCATATATGGACTGGTTTCTCTTCACCTTCTTTGTTTCTAGTATGCAAAATTAGTTCTTTGGGTCACATTCCCCGAAATCGTCTGTAAAACAACACAATGTGCATAAACAATGAATGGAATTTGAAATGAGGGCTTGGATTTGCTTGGAGATCAAGAAAACCCTCATGTAGTTTATTTACCCAATAGGAAGCATAATCGAAAGGCCTGGGTTCATACATCTGAATTTAGAGGCCAAGACCATAGGTCCAATGTTCATTAAATCAGGAACCTCCACACCTCCCAATTGCCCGCAAGACATGTAAATATATTGCAAATAGTGTCTAAAAAGGTCAATGTTGAAAGGCAGCCCATCCTGTTCTATAAGCATCTCTGGTTCTTTCCTATGAATGGCCAACTTCCCTCCCAAATATGCAGTATCCATTCACCTGTATTCTTCTTCCAATTCTCCAAAAGACACTGGCATGTCAAAACCAATCTCCATATTTAACACTTCATTAATAGTACCTTCAGAAAACCTTATAAATGCATCCCCGCCTAGGGCTCGAATACATATTCCCGCTGGGTCATAATTTCTAAACAAGATCTCCAAAACTTTCAAATTTACAAAAACATTAGGAACAATTAGCTTTCCTAAGTTAGTTGACCATGGGTTGCAGAGGGGTATTTCCTTATTCCTTCTTAAATAATAAAATAGGAATAGCTCATAGTCCCTCACCTTTGTCCAGACGTCCCCAATATTCTTTTACTTATCCTCCAATTGGTCCCTTCCTAACAAATGTTGCTTTGACCTCTTGGATTTTGGCTCGGGTGCTTGCATTTGGTCTATCATGTCCCAACTCAATTTTCTAGCAGGGACATCCTCCCCCATCTTGGGCATTTTAGCCTTTGATTCTGTACTCTTTATCGACCTCTTTCTTCATGTCAAGCTAGATGATTCCATCTCTGCAACTGAAAAACTTTATCATCCTAGTCTAAAAGCTCCAATCTCCACTGACTAACTTTGCCTACTAAAAGGACTCGAAGCTAAGCAACTTCAATCAATTGCATTCAGTGTTCAATTCAGAATGATTAGCATTCTATTTATTTTCTTCATGTGAGCCTATTGTGAGCATTAAATAGGAACACTTTGCTCACTTTTAAAATCTGATATAATAACGGCTCATTGGCTTAGGTCTCCCCGATGTAATTTCTCTCTTCGGCGCCATCGTTGTAACTTACTCCTTCATTATTTGGTATAGTGTTTTTCAGGGTATGTCTCTTTGATGATCTCATCAAGCATCTGGATAACTAGAAATTTGTTTTGACGATGTGAATGACCTTCCTTGATGACTTTCTCATCGATGTAACTCCCTTCGATACATCAAGTCTGCATTGGTGTATGTCTTGTCGATAGCCTCATCAGCTATCGACAAGACCAAATGTTCCCTTTGCCACTAGTGTAAGTCCTACCAATGGATTTCATCGGCATGTGCTACCCTGTTCACAGGCTTCTATGCCTACAAATAGATTCAAAAGGTTCCGATGGACAAGGCATATTGTGATCAAATTTGATTTTTTTTACAAAAATGCCCGAGTTCGTCGGAATTTCGACGAACTCAGGCATTTTTGTAAAAAAAATCAAATTTGATCACAATATGCCTTGTCCGTTGGAAATCTTCATCAGAATTTGAGGCCAAATGTATTAGTGACCTACCAAGGAACATTTGAATCAATTAACTGGGGCTTTTTAAGCTATGGAAAGGATCCACAAGATTCATCAATAGAAAATAGGTCCAGGCAGTTCCAGTGTTCTAAGCCAGAAAACTGTCTCATAATCCGGAAGTGATAACTTGCTGGAAAAAGATCCAAATGTTCCCCGACTCAAGAATAAGGAAGATAATCATGATTACAAGAAAAATACAGCTCTGCAAGATCCATTGAGCAAATGCAAGAAAATGCATAAAGAAATTTTGAAACTACAAAATATAAAATAAACTGAAAATAAATATTTTTGGTTGATGCAAGATTGCCAAGAACCAGGGATGCTCCTGCATCAGAATTTCGAGGTTGTTGAAAAAAAGTGAGTCCCTCACTTTGTTGGGGTCAAAGGAAAACCAAGGCGGTCCACCTCTGCCTGAGAAATCCAAGATGAATCTTCAACTGGTCTGTCCTTCCATTTCACAAGGTACTCTTTGTACTGGCTACTCCGGGTGCTATTGGCATTGTGACTGTCATTGATGTCAACCAGTATAGGATGGTTACCGGTATAAGAAATGTTTGTGCAGTACTGTTATTGTTGCATACTTAATGAGATGTTTTTGATATTCACCGGTAAGTGAGTAAATGTCTTTCAACACAAAGACTTTTGGAGTCACCGGTACACAAGTTAGTGTTGACTCGTGCAAGGACTGCAGACCGGTATAGGATATGTTGGTAGTGCATTGTTTCCAACTGGCAACCGGTATGTTGAAGGATGTTTGGATAAGAAACAAGAGGACTCCCACCAGATAAAGAAGCAATCACCATAAGAAGTAGTTGACATGATGATGCAGTCATAAGAGTTGACTCAGATTGAAGTTTAGTAGTCTTATTTATGACCAAAGCTCTCTGGACAGACAAGTGATTAGTGATCGGTGGCAAAAGATAACAGAGTTACATCGGTGAACCGGTGATACAGGTTGAAGGATGATATCCACCGAGAATCTCAAAGCAGTGACCGGTAAGTTGGATGCGATGACCAAAGGTAAGTTAGTCATGGTGAGATATCATCAAACAAACGGATAGTGAAGTCTACAATAGTTAACGACTAGTTAAGGTGAGATTTGTGCGGATTTTTCGATTTGCATTAAAAAGACAAAACATGACCCAAAGGTTGGTGAAATTATGAAATGCAGAGGCAGTCAAGGATGAGTTGCTGCTGAGATTGATGGAGAGCGCACAAAGAGAGTGCGGGAAGATTCAAAAAGATTTTAATTTCAAATCTACAGAGTGTTAGGTGTAAACTGATTGAGGAATCAATAGGTATGTGTTGGCGAAATATGGTATAAAGTTTTTTGGTGAAAACCAAAATGATTGATCGAAAAATTTGCAAAGTGCAAATCTCGTTAGAGGAGATCCAAAGTGTACAGTGAAGAGTGCAGAAGTGATGAGTGATTTAGCATAGCAGAGTGTGTGTGAAGTAGACCGACAAAGTATAGAGCCGAGGGTATGAGTAGAGGACTGACAGAGTGCAGAGCCGACGGTATGAGCAGAGAACCGGTGCAGTGAGAGTGAAGAGTGAGGAAGTGCTAAGTGATTTAGTAGAGAAGAGTGTGTGTGAAGTAGATCGACAGAGTGCAGAGCCAAGGGTATGAGCAAAGGACCGAAAGAGTGCAGAGTCGAGGGTATGAGCAGAGAACTGGTGTAGTGCAGAGAAGACATAACCGATGTAGACAAAGTATGATTTTCATTGTGATTTGATAAAGTTATCAGTAGCTATTCCAATAGATCAACTTCATGTTGCTTTCTAACCATTGCAACTCAAAATCCCTTAATCGGGTGGACTTTAACAGGTCCCTTTGTAAAAGCCCTTAACCAGGTGACATCTTAATTGATGATCCTAAGTCCTTTAACAAGGCTACCTCTAATAGGGTAAAGGAACTAACAGGCCTTAAAGAAAATCCCTTAACTGGGTGGCACCTAACAGTGTCTTTGTAATCTCCTAACAGGGATGGCTCCTTACCGGGCGTATTCCAGAAGAGTGCAAATTTTGTGAGTTTCTACTCACATCGTGGTTTTCTCCCATTTGAGTTTCCACGAGATAAATCTTGGTGTTATTGTGTATCTTTTCATGCATGCATGTTCTCCTGCAATAACTATTTGTATTGATGAATATTAAGTTAGTGCAGACTTGTGTAAAAAGGTTTTAATTCTGTAAAACCGGTAAAGTACTGATTCACCCCTCCCCTCTGGTGTAGGAGCACCCAGTTTTGAGTCCAACTTGTTAATTTTGGTGTTTTGTTCATAGTTTGGTTTGATATGGTGAATAAGACTCTTCTCTTAGGTCCTCATATGTTTTTGAAATGTTTTGGTAGGTTGAATGTCCTTAGGACAATGCATTTGCTCAATTTTGGCTTGTAAGCCTAAAATGGCATAATCTTGCATTTTGATGAAAAATGCCTTGAATAGCCTTGTTTGGCATTGAGAAATGTTAATGTAATGGTATTTAGTCATCCTAGATGGTTTGGAGGAGAAAACAAAGCATGTAAGGCAAAAATGCACTTTTTGGCAAAAGTTGTCAAAGTTGCTTGACAACTTTTTGCAACGTTGAGCAACTTTTTGCATTTTTTGAGAAAAGGATTGGTTAGGAAACCGATGGAGAGTTAGTTAGGACAAAAATGGAATATAAATGCCCTGAGAATGAATGTAATGAAGTTCTTGAATGCTTGGAGTAGATTGGAATACAAATTGGAGACCATTTTTGAGTTTTACCTTGCATTTTTTCAAGAATTAGAGCAACAATCCGTACTTAATGGATTGATTGCATTGATGTTATTTGCTTGTTGTTTTGTACATGTTCTTTTAGTGCTCAAGAAGCATTTTGGTTAGTTTTATTGCAGGTTTGAATTGAGTTTTCAATTTTGCAAGCTCTTGGCCTGAGCAAGGGTTTGAGAGGCCCAAACATGGTTCCGGCTTGACGTCCTTTAATTTTTTCTCAATAACCCTTGGGACTCGAGCCATGGAACCTTTGTACAGTGTACATATATTTTAGTTTACTTTGGAGGTCATTAAAAGGCCAATGAACATCATTTCCTAGGCGAGCTCAATCATAGCTTGGTTAGGAAATGAATGAGATTATGCAAGTGTTTGCAGGGATGAGTAGGGTTGGAATTGTAGAGTGTTTGCAATGAACAAGTGGGGTGTGGAAGAGAATATGTGTGAGTTTGGAGGTGTGGCAGATCAAGGAAGACACCTAAACCTTGGAAAAAGACCAAAACAAGCCTAAAACCCTCTAAAACAAGCATTTCTCGGGTTCTGTACCTGTACGGTTAGATTGAGATTCCTCACTTCATAAATTGGAAAGTACTTCCAAAAAGGTATCCTGATCATCAAAGAGTTTGTGTGGGTCTTTGGGGAAATTGTGAGAAAATCCACAAAAACCGGTTAGGTAGGGCTAATTGGGGCTCTAAGGCTACTAGGCCTAGAAAATAGGGAAAGGAAGGAGAGATAGGGAAATGAATCAAAATTATGCTCAAAACTAGTTGATTACCCTTGGAAAACATCATAAACACCTACTATAACCTCTGCAAGCCTTTTTTAGGAGTTTGAGAGTGTGAGGTTGGATTTACCCTTGTGAATCTCAACCAAGCCTGAGCAACCGGTGAACACATTGATTAGTAGACCAGATGAACAATGAAGGCAACCCACTAGGACAACACTTGACTTCCCTTAGACAAGGAATTAACTCTCTTTGATTTTACCTCCCCATCATAGTGGTATCAGAGCAACCAAGATTTGGGAAGAAGCCAGTACATGACAGACACTGAATCAGTAGGAGAGAACAATCTAAGGATGGTGACCAATGCAGAGCTAGCCAAGAAGGTAGAAGACCAAGAGGAAGAAAATAGGCTCCTTAGAGAAAGATTACTACAACTGGAGAGCAAACTAGATGCAGTTGAAGATAAAACTAAGAAAGTGACAATCAAGGTCAATGAAGCGAAGGGTAAAGAATTTGTAGAAGAGGACATGACTCCTGAACCAGACCCTATTCTACCTAAAGAACCTTTCCTTAAAGCAATCAAAGCCTTAGGAGGAAAATCCCTAGAAGTAGTGCCACTTTTTTGTGGAAAAATGGAGCCTGAGGTAGTCTTGGAATGGATAGAGGGATTGGAGAATCACTTTGAATGTGATGGAATCAGTGAGGCACAAAAAGTGAAGGTGGCCAAGTCTAGATTGAGAGGGGAAGCATTGTCTTGGTGGAAATTTATTCAAGAAGAGAGGCAAAAAGAGGGCAAGAACGCAATAGCTACTTGGAAGGGCATGTTAGCCAAGGTGAAAGAGGCATACATCCCTAAAGATTATGAGATCCAGTTGCATAAGAGGAGACAAAATTTGAGACAAAGAGACTTGGATGTGAGTAGCTACACTAAGGAATTTCAGAAGTTGTGTCTGAGATCCAAGGTGGTACAGGATGAGAGCATCAAGGTAGTTAGATACTTAAATGGCTTGAGATGGAATATTCAAGAGGATTTAAGATTTTTATGCCCCAACACCATGCACAAGTGCTATCAGTTGGCACTAAAAGTGGAGGAAAAGAGCAAGAAGAAACAAGAACAAAGCAACATAGGCATAGGTAGGGGAAAAGATGGCAGAGGTCAGAGAGGTAGTTTTGGTGGAAGAAGTGGAGACCAAAGATCCTAAGGAGAATCCAAGTTGGTTGAGAAAAGTGGGGATTCCAATAGCAAGAGTAGCTATAGAGGAAGGGGATCTAGCAACTCTAGTAGAGGAAGGTCTAGTGGATAAGGAAGAGGTTCCTATTTTGCCACCATGAAGTGCTACAATTGCCATCAACTTGGACACCCGACCTATAGATGACCTGAGAAGTCTTCTTCATCCCAAGGAGGTGAGAGGAGAGTTAATTATGCTCAAGAGGATGCAACAAACATGAAAGCATAGGAAGTAAGTTTGGATTTAGAGGTTGGAGAAAACCTCATGATAAGAAGAGTCTTGATTAAAGAACCGGTTAAGGAGGAACCTAGCCAAAGGAGATATTTGTTCATAATAAAATTTAAAATCATGGGTAAGGTATGTAGGGTGGTAGTGGATTTAGGATCCATAGACAACATAGTGTCAGAAGAAGCGGTGAGTAAGCTCAATTTGCCAAGAATGCCACATAGTGATCCCTATAGAGTTACATGGCTCAACAAGGGGCAACAAGTTCTTGTAAATGAACAAACTTGGGTTGATTTCACCATTGGAGGCTACAAAGACAAAATCTTGTGTGATATCTTGCCCATGGATGCTTGCCACCTACTCCTAGGTAGGCCATGGCAGTTTGACAAAAATGCAATACACCATAGAGAGAAGAATGTTTATACCTTCCAAAAGCATGGAACCACCTACAAAATCTAGTCCATAGGAGACCAAGTAGAGGGAAGATCCAAGGGTCCTAATCTATTGTTGGTTGGTGAGGAAGAGTTCATTAACACACTCAAGGAAGGAGAAGGAGTGGGGTTTTCCATTATTGTGAAGCCAAAAGAGAACAACAAGGAGAAGAAGGTGAGCATTCCTAAAGAAGTGCAACAGGTTCTAAATCATTTTGAGGACATCATTAGTGATGGAACAGCAGCTACATTTCCTCCTCAACATGCCATAAGTCATCAAATTGACTTTATACCCAGAGCTTCTTTGCCCAATAAGGTAGCTTATAAAATGACACTGGATCAGAACAAGGAGATAGCCAAGAAAATACAAGAACTTCTAGACAATGGACTAATTAGGAAGAGCATCAGCCCATGTGCAGTACCCACTATTTTGGCTCCAAAGAAAGGAGGTACATGGAGACTTTGCACTAACTCTAGAGCCATAAACCTGGTTACTATCAGATATAGATTTCCCATCCCAAGAATTGAAGACTTGATGGATTGTTTGGGAGGTGCTGAATACTTCACTAAGATAGATCTCAAGAGTGGTTACCACCAAATTAGAATTAAGGAGGGTGATGAATGGAAGACAACTTTCAAGACTACATAAGGACTCTATGAATGGCTTGTTATGCCATTCGAACTCACAAATGCCCCTAGCATATTCATGAGATCCATGAATGAAGTACTCAAGGACTACATTGGTAAATTTGTTGTTGTTTACTTAGATGACATCTTAATTTTTAGCAAATGTAAAGATGAAAATCTTAAGCATATAGAAATTGTATTGAGAACACGATGTGATGAACAACTAACCATCAATTTGGAGAAATGTGAGTTTATGAAATAGGAGTTGGTGTATCTTGGGTTTGTAGTCTCAAAAGGTGATTTGAAGATGGATACCTCTAAGGTGGAAGCCATAATCAGTTGGCCCACACCTAGGACAACAAGTGAAGTGAGAAGTTTCCATGGCTTGGCTCAATTTTATAGGAAGTTCATCAGAGGGCTCAATGAAATATGTGCACCCATGCTTGAGACAATCAAGGGATGTATGAGAACCAAGTTTGTATTGACAAAGGAATCATAAAGAGGTTTTGATCTCTTGAAGATAAAGGTGGCTACTCAACCGATACTTATCCTACCAAGCTTTGACAAGCTCTTCACAATTGAATGTGATGCAAGCAACATAGTGGTTGGAGCAGTTTTGAGTCAAGACAATAGACCGATTGGCTTCTTCAGTGAGAAACTCAATGATGCAAAGAAAAGGTATTCCTCCCATGATTTGGAATTGTATTCACTTTTCCAATCTCTTAGGAAATGGAGGAATTATTTACTACCTAAGGAATTTGTGGTTTACACTGATAATCAAGCTCTTAGCTTTCTTAATTCTCAAGAAAAGTTGAACCACAGGCATATTAAATGGGTAGAATATTTGCAGTCATATACCTGTACCATTAAACACAAAAAAGGACAATGTAACAAGGTAGTTGATGCATTGAGTAGGAGATTACTAACAATGCAAGAAGTGCAGCTCAAAAGCATTGGTGTGGACAGTTTCAAGAACTTGTATGAAGAAGATGAAGACTTTGCCGCTGCCTATAAGGTTTCCCAAGAGTTTGGAAACCATTTTCACAATGAATATGCATATTACACCTTCTAAGATGGCCTTTTGTTCAAAGAAAGACAACTATGTGTGCCTAAAGGGTATATGAGAGAAAACTTGATGCAAGAGAAGCATAATGGATACTTGAGTGGACATTTTGGTTTGAACAAGACTTTGGAACTTGTCCAAAGGTTCTACTTTTGGCCTAAAATGCAAAGAGATATCAGAAAATATGTGGACCAATGTGTGGTTTACCAAAGAGCTAAGGGTACATCTTCCAATGCTGGACTTTATCAACCTTTACCTATCCCCAATCGGCCATGGGAGTGTGTAAGTATGAACTTTGTTGTTGGTTTGCCTAAAACCAAATCAAGTTTTGATAGCATCTATGTTGTGGTAGATAGGTGTGAGATTTTTCCAAGATCAATGGCTCAATGAAAAATACAATAGAGAGACAAAATATTGATAGGAATAAACTATATTCTATCAAGAGAAAATACTGATCAACTGGATCATCAATCGTTACATACTATGAATATGAGCTTGCGTATATAGGCAAGGCTATATGAATATGTGAGCACACAAACATGCCATGTGGCTCAATAAGAAAGAAGGGTAGGTAGCAAATAGGTGTGGGTAGGTGGGAGAAACAATATAATATTCCACATGATGTGGATCACCCATTGAATGTGGAATGTAAGAACAAGATAAGTCCACAAAAGGTGGAAATTCTCCTACACACACTATCCCAATGTGGCACAAACACCCAAGTGTCTCATACCCAAACTACTATGAAATGCATTTCCCAAGTAAACTTAAGTAAGGTGTAATAATATCCATGATGAATAATTATTTACACCAACACCCCCCCTTAAGTGCAACTTAGGGGAATGCACTTAAGTCTACAATGCAACTAAGCAATGCAAGATGGGTCTTGTCTATGAGGCCGTGTTAGCTACCCATGTACAAATGCATGCAAACCAATGCAATGAAATCTCTCACAAAGTGGGGAAAGAGAGAAAAACCCAATAGGAAAAAACCCTCCCCCAAAAGAGAGATGAAAACTAGATACAAATAACTCTCATAGAAGTATGTGAAGGACAAAATCCCATGTGAGGAAAAAGTCCCCCCCATATGAGAGAAGAAGAAGAGAGACTAGCAAGCCCCCCCTCAATGTGGAATCTGCACCAATGATACAAGCTCGATGATGAATGAAGAAACTACTCCACGAACGTCGAACCACGTTCCTCCCCTTAGGAAGAAATAAAACCAAAGGTGTATCTATGAAGTCTTCCCAATGATGAAAGGAAGATGAAGCAAAAATACTCACGATGAAAGGAATCTCTGAAAACTGCTCAAGTGTCTCCATGTCGATGTTGAAAGGTACCCCCTCCAAAGGTGGTAAACTGCACCACACTACGGAAAAAGGCACTCCAAGATCTAGTGGAGAAAAAAATAGAACAATATCCAAAGACTCACATGTCTCGTCAAAAGATAAGGAGACCTCCTCCAAGTGTTGTACAAAGGTATCCACAATCATGTCAACCTCCAAAGATTGATCATGTAGAGAATGCACAAGAGGGTCAGAGTGATCCCTCGCAACAATCAAAGAAGGATCATCTTCATCAAAGAGAAGATGAATGTCATCAATGATGTCTCCCAAATTTATAATGTATGACTCCACAAACAAACCTGCAATGTCTGTCAAGTAGGCATCCCAATCGACTGAAGCTGGAAGACATGGAAAATCTTGTTGCACTGAATCATAAGAAGGCAAAACTGTTGCATTAGCTGCATCATCAAGTGCAATAGGTGGTGTGATATCAAGAGAAGGATATGATATGCAAGGCTCAAGAATGGGGTCACAAGTGAGAATCCCCAAGTTCAAATGCCCATAGTTCTCCTCAAAATCCGAATCATCAATATAGGAAGAATCAACCTCATCAACATGACCAAAATCTGAAAAAGAGTACAACCGAGATGCATGATCAACCACCCTAGTTGCAATGATAGCTCCACTCTCCAAGCCTCGAATGAAAACTGAATCATGTGTGAACTCCATAGTTTTCCTAGTTGCCCCATGTGTGATTTGATAGATAGAAAGAAGATTATTTGTCAAGTGGGGTACACACAACACATCATTGAAGGAGTTCTCCCCAATGGAAATAGATCCTTTCCCAATCACATCCATGTATGTATGATTGCCCATCAAAATCTGCAGCATGTGGCAAGGCTCAAATCTAGAAAGCATAGACTGCGAAGATGCCAAAGAGCTTGTCCCTTTCCTTTATCTGTCCCAAAAAAGTGATCCTTTCCTTTATCCTTGGAAGAAAAAGCCGTGTAGACATTCTAGAAGGTAGGTTGATTTTGTTCTTCTCAAGAAGATTCTTCAACTCATCAATAGCCTTCTTATAACAATGATGTTCATCAAGTCATGATTTCTTGCAATATCCACAAAAAATATTGTCCTTATATGATTTCCTCTTAGGTGAGAATGGTGAATCACCTTGTTGTGGAGAGGAAGATTGTGCTCCATCTTTTTGTGGTTTTGACTTAGGTTTCTTTTGATTCTTGCCTTTTCCTTGATTTCTTTGATTCCCTTTGTTAGTCAGCAAAGCTTGTGACTTTGAAGATTTGAGAATCCCCATCGTGGTCAACTTAGATTGCTCAAGTATCAACATCTCTGTGAATGAATCAAATGAGGGAGAAGTGTATGAGGAACCTTGAGCTAACCTATGGGTGTGAAAGCTAGATACAAAGGTTGCATACTCTGAAGGAAGCTTGTCCAACAAGTTATAAACCAATTGAGCATCATTTTTGTCAATTCCACAATCCTTTAGCTTTGCTCTTAGCTCAGTTGCTTTTGTGACATAATCTTGGATTGTATCAAAATCCTTGGGATCCAAAGTTGTGAGTTCACTATCAAGCTTGTAGCCCTTAATCTCATCAACTTGACCATACAATTTCTTAAAAATATCCCAAGCCTCTTTAATTGTTGTACACTTATCAATGTGAAAAATGAGGTCATCTAATACATATTTTCTAAGAGTTCCAAGTGCCATAGCATTCTTAGTAAGCCATTCAAGTTGAGATTAGGATCAACCTTAGAATCAGGTGGTGTTGTAATAGTTTCATTTACATAATGAATGAGTCATTTTTCCATTAGTTTACTCCATGTCTTAATCTTCTATGATGCATAATTATGAAGAGTTAAAAGTGAAAATTTAGGAGAACCTATAGCACCAAAATGAAAAAAACACAAGATAGAGAGAGGCACAATGACACAAGACACCCCCCCAAAATACTCAATCAAGAACCCCCCCCCAAAAAAAGAAAATAAAAAAATAAAAAAATGGTGATTTGACACTTTATACTTAGTGTGTATACAATGGGCCACTTGCAAAACAAGACAAAGTGGACTTCTGATTTCAATTTACAACTTTTCAAAATGAGATCTAAGAAACTTCAACAAATACTGCTAGTGATCTAAATTGAGATCCAAGCAAAATGCAAGTACCAAATATGACAAGAATGGTCAAATACTGAAAGTACAATTTCTACTCAAAATCACTGCAAACAAATGGCAGATTATGAAAGTAGATGAAAAAATATGCACTTAAAAAAAAACGGCACCTAAAAAGGAGGTCGTATGACCCCAAACGAAGCTTCTGAAGTTGCAAAATCGGGGATTAGACATATACAATCATGGAGATCTGCGATTTCTAAAAAATACATCCATCAAAATCATAAAATTATTCCACCACTGCGAAGAGCATAAAATTCCACCCCAAATTAAAAAAAATTGCACTAAAAAATGAGTTTATGAGCTTGAGATATTGCCATTTGAAAATCGCCTCTCAAACTCAAAATGCAAATGGAGAGGGGCCAAAATTTTGTTGGATATGATAACGTCGGCATTATATAAGCAGAGAATATTCTCTCATGTGCATCATATACCACAAAAAAATATCTTCCTTTTAATGGTTGTTTGAAAAGTTTTTAATAGAACCCTTTTTTAAAAAATAAAAAATAAAAACTAAAGGTGGGGGCCAAGTGGAGCCACCTCCACCATACCCCTTACAAAGAGTAATCTGCAAATATTATACGTATACAAGCTGTGCATAAATATTAAATCTTCAATAAGTACCTTCACCACCAAAGGAAGTAAATCTCATGAAGGAGATTATTCGAGCAGCTTAAGGATTAAAGCACCGCAAACAACACAAACTGCCGGAAGGAAGCGGTGAGAGGACTACCGGAAGGAAGCTGCGGGAGGGGCCGGGGAGAAGCGCAGGGGCATCGGCCGAGGAAGGTACAAGCGTCAGAAAGGACATCCGGTGACGGGAGCCACTGCAAAAATAATAGAATCTTGCGCTAACAGTATGGAGGGCTGGTGAAATACCCCAAAAAATATAATATGAAATTGGGTTTTTTTTAATAAAAAACTTTTACAAAGTTCCCGAATTTAAAAAAATTCTGCGAATTACATATAATATTTGAAAATAAATTTCATAGATTTTTTTTTTTTTTTTTTAGCAAAATCGTACAATAACAGTAAAATAGGGGAAAAAATTGTTTTCATCAAAATAAGCCGACTTTATAGTCAATTTTCATGGAAATAGCCTCTCAGACGCGATGGTGATGTCCAAATAGCTATACGACGTACCCAAAAATAGAAGCACCCCGGATCCAAAATTGAAGCCTCCAAAATGTCTCGAAAAGACTAATCAATAAAGCCCTATAGGCTTTGATACCATGTGAGATTTTGCCAAGATCAAGGGATCAATGAAAAATACAATAGAGAGACATAATATTGATAGGAATAAACTATATTATATCAAGAGAAAATACTGATCAACTGGATCATCAATCGTTACATATTATGAATATGAGCCTGCTTATATAGGCAAGGCTATATGGATATGTGAGCACACAAACATGACATGTGGCTCAATAAGAAACAAGGGTAGGTAGGAAATAGGTGTGGGTAGGTAGGAGAAACAATATAATATTCCACATGAGGTGGATCACCCACTAAATGTGGAATGTAAGAACAAGATAAGTCCACAAAAGGTGGAAATTCTCCTACACACACTATCCCAATGTGGCACAAACACCCAAGTGTCTCATACCCAAACTACTATGAAATGCATTTCCTAAGTAAACTTAAGTAAGGTGTAATAATATCCATGATGAATAATTATTTACACCAACAATAGGTTTAGTAAGACAACTCATTTTATTCCATGCAAGGTCACTCATGATGCTAGCCACATTGCTCACTTATTTTTCAAAGAGGTTATTAGGATTCATGATTTACCTATCAGCATTGTGTCAGATAGGGATGCAAAGTTTATTGATCATTTTTGGAAGACTTTGTGACAAAGATTAGATACTAATTTGTCTTTCAGTTCAACCTATTATCCCCGAACAGATGGCCAAATAGAGGTGGTCAATATAACACTTGGAAATCTACTTAGATGCCTAACAAAAGAGTATGGTCAATCTTGGGATTAGATCATCCATCAAGCTGAGTTTTCTTACAATGATAGTGTGAATAGGTCAACCGGTAGAAGTCCTTTTGAGGTGGTGTATGGCATTCATCTAGAGGATTTTTGGAGCTCAGAGATGTGGGAAAGATGGGACAGCATAGTGGACATGCCTTAGACATGGCTCAATCAATGCAAAAGGTTCATGAGCAGGTTAGGACAACCCTATTGGACACTACTCAAAGAATCAAGGACAAAGTGGATGAGAAAAGAAAATACATCCAATTTGTTGTTGGTGACATGGTGATGGTACATTTAAACAAGGAAAGACTTCAGATGGGGAGGATAGGTCCTTGCAAAGTTTTGGCCAAGTATGGCACTAATGCATACAAGGTAGACTTACTTGGTGATATAGCTTTGTCACCCATTTTCAATGTGGCAGATTTGGTGCAGTATAAGGGCACACTTCCAGTAGAAGATATCTGAGTTTCAGAGGTTTCTCAAGCACTTTCAGACCCGCCCTTACCAGCTACACCCATTTCTCAAGCCGAGAAGGTGTTAGATTCCAAAATTTTAAAGAAAACAAGGCATATTGCCTACATGGAGCACTTGGTCAAGTGGCAGCACCTTCCATCATCTGCGGCTACTTGGATACCTGAGAAAGATTTATGTAAGCACGGAGTCCCACTTTCTTTGCTGCCTCAAGGAGTCACTTGACTTCTTTTCTTTGGGGGAGTATGGTGTAGGAGCACCTAGTTTTGAGTCCAACTTGTTCATTTTGGTGTGTTTGTTCATAATTTAGTTTGAGATGGTGAATAAGAGTCTTCTCTTAGGTCCTCATATGTTTTTGAAATGTTTTCATAGGTTGAATATCCTTAGGACAATGCATTTGCTCAATTTTGGCTTGTAAGCCCTTATAAGCCTAAAATAGCATTATCTTGCATTTTGATGAAAAATGCCTTGAATAGCCTTGTTTGGAATTGAGACATGTTAATGTAATGGTATTTAGTCATCCTAGATGGTTTGGAGGAGAAAAAACAAAGCATGTAAGGCAAAAATGCACTTTTTGGCAAAAGTTGTCAAAGTTGCTTGACAACTTTTTGCAATGTTGAGCAACTTTTTGCATTTTTGAGCAAAGGATTGGTTAGGAAACCGATGGAGAGTTACTTAGGCCAAAAATGGCATATAAATTCGCTAAGAATGAATGTAATGAGGTTTTTCAACGCTTGGAGTAGATTGGAATACAAATTGGAGACCATTTTTGAGTTTTACCTTACATTTTTGAAAAATTAGAGCAACAATCCGTACTTAATGGATTGATTGCATTGTTGTTCTTTGCTTGTTGTTTTTTACATGTTCTTATAGTGCTGAGGAAGCATTTTGGTTAGTTTTATTGCAGGTTTGAATTGAGTTTTCAATTTTGCAAGCTCTCAACCTGAGCAAGGGTTTGAGAGGCCCAAAGATGGTTCCAGCTTGAAGTCCTTTGAGTTTTTCTCAATAACCCTTGGGACTTGAGCCATGAAAATTTTGTACAGTGTACATAGCTTTTATTTTACTTTGGAGTTCGTTGAAAGGCCAATGAGAATCATTTTCTAGGCGAGCTTAGTCATAGCCCGATTAGGAAATGAATAAGATTATGCAAGTGTTTGCAGGGATGTGAAGGGTTGGAGTTGCAGAGTGTTTGGAATGAACAAGTGGGGTGTTTCAGAGCATATGTGTGAGTCTGGAGGTGTGGCAGATCAAGGAAGACACCTAACCCTTGGAAAAAGACCAAAACAAGCCTAAAACCCTCTAAAATAAGCATTTCTCAGGTTCCGTACCTATACGGTTAGACTAAGATTCCTCACTACATAAATTGGAAAGTAATTCCAAAAGGGTATCCTGATCATCAAGGATTTTGTGTGGATCTTTGGAGAAATTGTGAGAAAATCCACAAAAACCGGTTAGGTAGGGCTAATTGGGGCTCTAGGGCTACTAGGCCTAGAAAATAGGGAAAGGAAGGAGCGATGGGGAAATGAATAAAACCCATGCTCAAAACTAGTTGATTACCCTTGGAAAACATCATAAGAATCTACTATAACCTCTACAAGCCTTTGTTAGGATTTTGAGAGTGTGAGGTTGGATTTACCCTTATGAATCTCAACCAAGCCTGAGCAACCAGTGAGCATATCTTGATTGGGAGCACTCCTAGAGAGTTGAGATGTCTAAATTGATTAGTAGACCAAATTAACAATGAAGGGATCCCACTAGGACAACACTTGACTACCCTTAAACAAGGAATTAACTCTCTTTGATTTTACCTCCCCATCACCCTCTCAACACCGGTTGGGACAAATAGGTGCTACAACCAATCCTATTGTCCAAAATATCTTCAATCTGATCCGGTTCCTTTTGAGGCAACTATTTCTCCAAGATTGCAATATTGTCTTCACTGAAATCTGATTCATGATACTGATGTAAATCTGCAACGTTGAATATAGGTGAAATGCTCAAACTATCTGGTAGCTCCAGTTCATATGCATTTCCGGAATTAAATTTCCTCAAGATCTTGCAAGGCCCAAACTTTATCATCTGCAAGTTGTTATAGGTTCTGAAATTATTCTTTTCTTAGGTACACCATCACTTCATCACCAACTTCAAATTCCTTATGTCTTCTCTTCTCATCTGCTTTCTCCTTATACTTGTTTCTCATATCCTCCAATTGTTGTTTAACCTGAACATGTAAGGCCATCATGTGATCTGCAAATTCTTCTACTTCTGCACTCCTCTTGTCTTAATTATTGATATCTCTTAATTCTGATATACTTCTGGGGTGTGCTCCAGTAACAATCTCAAAAGTTGTTCTTTCGATACTCTTGTTCGTTGAATTGTTGTAGGAAAACTTTGCTTGTGCAAGAATCAAATCCCAACTTCTGGTCTTCTCTCCAACTAAGCATCTCAACAAATTTCCCAAACTCTTATTTACTACCTCTCTCTGTTCATTAGTCTATGGGTGAAAAGTAGAACTGAATTTCAAATCTGTCTCCATCTTCTTCCAAAGTGTTCTCCAAAAATAACCAACAAACTTAGTGTCTCTGTCTCAAACTATGCTTTTAGGTAATCCATACAATCTCATTACTTCCTCGAAAAATAGGTTATCTATATGCACTGCATCTCATGTTTTCTTACAAGGTATGAAATGAGCCATCTTTAAGAATCTATCCACCACCACAAATATAGAATCATTTCCTCTCTGTTTCTTAGGCAATCCAAGTATGAAATCCATGCTTATGTCCTCCCAAGGTCTCTCTGGAACTATCAAAGGCTTATACAATCCCACATTCTGAATACTACCTTTTGTAACTTGACAAATTCTACAACTTTGCACAAATATCTTGACATCCTTATGAATCTGAGGCCAAAAGAAATATTCACTCACAAATGCTATTGTTTTGTCAACATCGAAGTGTTCGGCTAATCCTCCACTATGCTTCTCCTTTATCAAATTATCCCTCATAGAACTTTTAGGTATACACAACTCAACTCCGCTGAATAATATCCCATCCTGAATGAAATAATCCAACCAATTGCTTCTATCTACCAAAACCGATGCTTTACATTCTTTTCAAGGTTCTGCAAAATCTGGGTCATCATCATACAAGGTCTTCAACTCCTCAAATCCTAACACTATCACTCTCATCTCTGTCAGCAAATTCCTTCTTCTACTCAATGCATCAACAACCTTTTTTGATTTTCCACTTATATGCTTCAACACAAAGGTGTAACTCTGCAAAAATTCTACCCATCCTATATATCTCTGATTCAACTTACTTTGACTATTCAAATACTACAAGGCTTGATGATCAATATACAACACAAATTCCTTAGGCAATAGGTAATATCTCCACTTCTTCAAGGCTTGAACTATGGCATAAAATTCCTGATCATACACTGAATATCTCCTCCTGACATCATTCAACTTTTCACTAAAATAAGCTACTGCTCTCCCTTCTTGACTTAACACAACTCTAATTGCATTCCCTTGCATCATAGTCCACTTGAAATACTTTATTGAAATATGGTAAAGCTAACATTCAATAATTCAAAACTCTTATTTGCTCTGGTTGTCCACTTTAATTCTTTCCTATCTCCTCTCATTGTCTCAATCATAGGGCCACAATTTTGAACTAAAATTTCTGATAAAACTTCTGGTAGAAACTAGCCAATCTATGAAATGATCTAACCTCTCCAATGCTTTTCGGTGTAGGCCATTCAACAATTGATTTCACCTTCTCAGGGTCCATCTTCAATCCATCCGTAGATAACACAAATCCCAAATTGACCTTGGAACTCTTCCTTCATGAAAGTACACTTCTTCAGATTTATCAACAACTTCTCTTCTCTCAACCTCTGCAAAACTTGCCTTAAATGAAACAAATGGTCCTCTTTTGTCTTATTGAAAATCAGAATGTCATCCAAATATACAATAACAAACTTACCCAAGAATTTATTCAATACCTCATTCATCAACCTCCTGAAAGTACTTGGTGCATTAGTCAACCCAAAATACATCACCAACCATTCGTACAATCCTTCATTTGTCTTGAATGTTGTCTTCCACTCATCTCCTTCTTTGATTCTGATCTAATGATATCCACTCTTCAAGTCTATCTTTGTGTAGTATTTGTCTCCACTTAGGCAATCCATTATGTCATCCATCCTAGGTAAAGGAAACCGGTACTTCACTGTGATCTTGTTTATTGCTCTGGAATTGGTACTATGAGATTTTGCCAAGATCAAGGGCTGTAATGTCCCCTTCTCATTGATGCTCTTTCAATGGTCCATTAGCCTATTCCTAAGACCCGTAGGCTAGGTGGAATGAAGAATGAGGGTCTGACATTGATGAAACAAGGACTTACTATTTTTAGTAAGTTAGGGGATGGCCATTCTGGTGTTACTGTCCTACTGAGTTCTCTATGTTTTGCCTCTGGACGCGATGATCATGCTTTTCGGAGCATTAATTCTTGACTTACTATTTTTAGTAAGTGGCAGTTTGGCACAATTCTATTTCTGGCAGTAGACAGGGTTCTGATTCTGCAGCAGTTTGGTGGTTGTCCCAACTCAGTTTCATCCTAGCAGTGTTAATAATCAGTACCAGAGCCATATGCGAAATAATTGAATATTAATTCCTTATCCTAAGGTTAATATTTAATTAATTTGATTATTGACGACTGATTTATTATAAATGGGGATTAATGCCTATTTTTCCTAAGTTCTTGGCAAATTCATTTTTATTGAGAGATATCAAAATATTGAGGAAGATGTTATGTTTTTTTAATAACTTATCTCTAATTTCGCCAAAAGTGGTTAACGTGGGTCCAAGTCTTGGGCGTGGGGTTTGACTCTTGCATTGGGCGCTACATTGGGTCCACATGAAGATGAAATGCGATGCAAATGGGAAGTGGAATTTGCATTTGAATTTGAATGGTGAGAAGTTATAAATAAGAGCCTTGGGCTCTCATTTGGGATATCTTGAAAATTTGTAATGTTATGCTGCCGGATTGGCGACAGAACTTGAGGCTTCGGAGTGCCTCTCCCTAGTGCTACCCGGTTTCGTACTTGAAATACAGTACCTAGTTGTGCATTGTATTCTTCTACATTCTCAGAGTTTGCCATAGACATTTTGGTGTTGAAGTGATTCTAGAAACTTGCTGGTTTCGGTTGTGGGTGAAGCACATTTTTGCTCACACCTCTCTGCTGGAGCGACTGACAGTTATGGGTATCATTCCTATCTTCCTTCCCAGCACTGGCGATAAACTTTGTAAGTTTATAGCATGTTTGTTTAAGTTTTGAATTTATTATGTCAAATCAAAATTCCTAGGCTAGGTATGGGTTTTCTGCCTTGCATTGGGATGCGTGCAAATTAAATAAGGGTCTGTTTGGGGTGTTGTTTTGATCAGTTGCCATTGCATATGATGTACGGTGGGTTTGGGACTGGTTTGAGCTGATTTGGATGTAAAATGAGGGAGTTATGAATATTTTGGCATTTCTCTAGGCTGTTGGTCTGTGTTTCCAGCCTGCAGATTGGTTGTAATAGAAATTTATATCTTTATTGTAGAAATCTGCATTACTCTCCTTCTATCATTTCTATTATTGTAAGGTTAAGTAGTAGTACTACTAACCAATTCTATCTTTGTAATTCTCATCCCGCTGAATAAGTGGAAGAGGCTAGCTTGCCGCCTGATATGCAACGAATTTGTAATTTTCAGTCCTCCCGCTGAATAAGTGGTCGAGTGATAAGTAATGCTATGGTCCTCTCACTGAAATATGTGGTGGAGTGATTGTTTAATGTAATGTCCTCCTGCTGGAATATGCAGTAGAGTTATTGTTTAATGTAATGTCCTCCAGCTGAAATACGCGGTAGAGTGATCGTACTTCAATTCCTTGTGGTTTCTCCTTGGTCGATTTACTGCCAAGAGTTTGGTTTCTATCCTGCTGGATAAGCAGAAGGGGCTGGCTTGCCGCCCATGCATTGTAATTTTCAGTTTGATTATTGCTGCTGACGATCCCCGGAACACCGTATGCTCTCACCCTCCCAGTTTGGGCTCTCGGTGAACAAAAGGTGGAAGGGTTCCCTTTCAGTTGTTTGGGTTTATTTCTCTAACCTTAACGGGTTACTTGTTGTGGATGCATTGTTATTGGCCTAAAAACAAAAACAAAAAAATTAGTGGGATACTACAGTGGTATCGGAGCTAGTTTTCCTGCCAGCCTGTGAGAGTCAGTGGGTTCAGAAGTCTCCATGAGTGACAGAGACGTCAAACACTACAACAAAGAGTAGAAGAGACAATAGTTTCAGATTCCTATAGTTCCTGAAGAGGACACATTTTCAGAAGTACTGAGAAACAAAGGGAAGGATCTAGATACCTCAGATTCAGTGGATTCAATGGCAGATAAGACTACATAAACAAATGAGGCACCCCACAAGAAGGCAGAGAGGCAATTCAATGCCATGATGGACATGATGTCTTTAATGTTGGCAAAGCTCAACCAGAATGTTGTTGGGGTCCCTAATCAACCCAACAATGGACTGGAAGCCAGCACTTCTAACACTCCTGTAGGCAATAGAAATGGGAGTAACAATGGAGGTTCAGCCCCAAGGCCTTTACAACCTGTCTTTTTGCCCAAAGAAGTACAATAAGTTGAAACAGAGATACCTACAACTGATGAGATAAGAAATAGCTACATGGAGTATGCTTCCCTTCCTAGTGAGATACAAGATATCCTAACTCTGGATCAATTCATGAATTAGAAAATGAAAAGAGGAAGGAGGAATGACTACAAGTCTGCTACCCCAAGAGATTTCCAGCAAGCTCTTGGAAGAGTGACCTTAGCACACTTTGATGGGAGTGCTAAGAGTATTGCCAGAGCATTGGTACAGAAGTTGGACAATTACTTGTCCTTGAGACCGATGCCGAAGGAGGATGCCATCAAGTTTGCTACCTTGCACTTGGATGGAGTGGCCCACGAATGGTGGTACCATGGGTTGGTCACCTTTGGTCACAACTTAGTCACCACCTACGCTGATTTCACCAACAAGCTAATTGAGAGATTTGACACCAGGGATCCAGAGGTGAAGTTTAGAGAACTTGCACAACTGGGGCAGTAAGGTTCCTTGGACACTTACGTGACTGAATTCCAAAACTTGTCAGTCATGGTGAGTAGCATCTTAGAGAAGCGACTGGTTGTCCTTTTCACTGAAGGACTTGAAGAACCATTGAGAGGATGGGTCAAAGCTTTTGATCCGCCCACACTGGCAGAAGCTATTAAAAAATCTAGAAGTATGGATTTGGCTGCCCCTAAGAGTAAAATTCAGTCCAAGCCTTTCCCTTTCAGAAAGGATAAGAAGAAATTCACTAATCAAACCAAGAGGTTCCCTCCGTGAATAGATGATGGGCTCCGTCAAGAGCTCCGGAGAAAGAATCTATGTTATTCTTGTAGAGAACCTTGGGTTCCCGAGCATAGGTGCCATGGAAAGGGGAATTGGCATCAAATGGAATGCTATTCAAAAGATGGATCAGATTCTGAAATTTCAGAAAAGCAGACTGAAGTTGAGGACAACGAGTATGAAGAGGCTCCTGAAGGGCCTAAATTTGGGTAAGAAGATAGAGGAGTGGTTGCTCAACTCTCGAGCATTCACAAAAATGAGTCTTTCAGAGTTCGGGGTGTGATTGGAGAGCATCGTGTCATAGCTCTCATTGACACAGGTGCAACACACAACTTCATTGATGAAAGGATTGTTGCAAAAAAGGGACTAGTGGCAGAGGAAGTTGAGGGCTTCAAAGTCATGGTAGCAGATGGCTCCACTATATCCTATAATAGAATGATTTCCAACATGTCTCTGAAGTTGGGAAATCATGAAATCGGAGATGATTTCTTTGTGGTAAGCATTGGAGGGACTGATGATGCAGTCCTCAGGATTCAATGGCTTAGATCTCCTAGTGAGATCACACTAAACCTACAAACCATGGAGCTGAAATTCATGTCTGAAGGAAAGAAGGTAGTTTTGAGAGGAATGTCGCATGGGGGACTTCAAGTTGTATCCTTGAAAAGAATGGAAAGGCTGATCCACCATAATCAAGTGGAGTGGGTAACATAGTGTTTGATAATGCCTTCCAATCCATTGGTGGATAAGGGCAACTATTCCTCAGATATTCTAGCAATGGTCAAGGATAGGAGCAAGATCATGGTAATGCCTTCAGAACCATAACAAGAGCACCAAAATTATCCTAAAGACATTCAAGCCTTGATAACTAAGAGAAGCAAGGTGTTTGAAAACCCACCTCCTGGCAGACCTCCTGAAAGAGGAGTCGAGCACATTATTGAGCTTGAGGAAGGAGCTAAGCCAGTCATGAATACTCCTTACCGATACCGAAAAAAGCAAAAGGATGAGATTGAGAAAGCAATTCAGGAATTGCTTGACATGGGTTACATCCGGCCTAGCAAAAGCCCCTTTGCTTTGGCTGTGGTTTTGGTGAGAAAGAAGGATGGGACCATGCGCATGTGTGTGGATTACAGAGCCCTGAATCAGAAAACCATCAAGAATCAGTATCCTATTCTGAGGATTGATGAGTTCATTGATGAGCTACATGGGGCAGTATTTTTCTCCAAGATTGACCTCAGATCGGGGTACCATCAGATTAGAATGAGAGCTTCAGATGTGGAGAAGACTGCTTTCAGGTGCCACTTTGAGCACTTTGAGTTCCTAGTCATGCCCTTTGGTTTGACTAATGCTCCTACTACATTCCAGTCATGCATGAACAGAATCTTCCAAGAACAGTTGAGGAAGTTTGTTTTGATATTTTTTGATGACATCCTAATTTTTAGCAGATCTTGGAAAGAGCATCTTCATTAGTTGGATGAAGTGTTGGGCATACTAGAATCTGAATCCCTGTTTGCCAAGGAATCCAAATGTGAATTTGGGATGGAAGAGTTTCTCTACCTTGGTCACATCATCAGTGCAGGTGGTGTGAAGGTAGACCCTAAAAAGATTAGAGCTATCATTGATTGGCCTACTCCCGAAAACATAACACATCTGAGAGGATTTTTGGGATTGTGTGGATTCTATCAGAGGTTTGTAAAGGGATACTCTCAGTTGGCTGCCCCCCTTACAGATCTCACCAAAAAAGGGGCTTTTGAATGGTCTAAAAAGGCACAGACAACATTTGAGCAGTTTAAGAGGATCATGAGCTCCTGCCCAGTTTTAGCATTGCCCGATTTCACTAGGCCATTTGAGCTACAATGTAATGCATCTGAAGAAGGTGTTGGTGCGGTCCTCATGCAGGATAAGCACCCTATAGTTTTTGAGAGCAGAAAGTTCAGAGGTCCTGAGAGACTATATTCCATTTATGACAAGGAAATGCTTGCCATAATGCATGCACTTGCAAAATTCAGACAATCCCTGGTGGGGAGTAAGTTCATTGTTAAGACTGATTACAACAGTCTTAAACACTTCATGCACCAGAAGCATTTGAATGAGAGATAGCAGAAATGGGTGAGTAAGCTACAAGCTTACGACTTTGATATTGAGTATGTTAAAGGAAAAAATAATGTGGTGGCCGATGCCTTATCCAAGAGACCCCATTTAAGCTCACTCTGCGAGCTTACTGCTAGTTGGAGAGAGTTATTGCTTGCTGATTATGCCAAAAATCAATTTGCAATCAGCCTTATAGAAGGTACTTTTCATGATGAAAGGTACAAATTGGTTGAGGGATTGATACTGTACAAAGGAAGAATCTTCATAGTACCTGAATCTAAGTTAAAAGAGAAGATTTTGAAGACTTTCCATGATATACCCCTTGCTGGTCACCAAGGTTATTTCAAAACATACAGGCAGATCCGGGAGAGATTCTCTTGGAAGGGGCTTAAAAATGATGTTTTGAAGTGCATTAAAGAGTGTCATACATGTCAGAAGAACAAAGATGAGCACACTCTACCCGCTGGTTTGTTACAACCCTTGCCTATTCTCGGTCAAAAATGGTAAAGTATTTCCATGGATTTCATCACAGGGTTGCCTCGGGCTCAAGGGAAGGATAGTATCTATGTGGTGGTGGACAGACTCACAAAGTTTGCTCACTTCTTCGCCATCACCAGCTCTTTTACAATAGCTCAAGTTGTTGAAGTGTTCTTTCGGGAGGTGTTCAGATTGCATGGTTTACCGAAGAACATTGTGAGTGATAGGGACAACAAGTTCCTAAGTGCTTTTTGGCAGGAGATTTTCAGATTGTGTGGTACTGTGCTCACTCCAAGTACCAATTATCACCCTCAAACTGATGGGCAGACCGAGATAGTGAATAAGTGGTTGGAGGGTTATCTTAGAAACTATGTCTCAGAGCAGCAGAACACTTGGGTGAGATGGCTTCACCTAGGGGAATATTGTTACAATTCTTCCTATCACATGTCCATTCGGATGTCACCATTCATGGCACTATATGGTTATGAAGCTCCTAGCTTCGCCGACTTGGTATTTGGTGATAGCAGAACCCCTCAGGCAAAGGATATGATGCAGCAAAGTCAGGATATTCTGAGAATTTTGAGGGACAATCTCCAACATGCACAAAATCAGCAAAAATTGTATGCTGATCAGCAGCGTATTGAGCGCACCTTTGAGGTGGGTGACATGGTTTATTTGAGGCTCCAGCCCTCTAGATAGTCTATTCTCAAGAAGAGTGGAGTTGAGAAATTGAAGCCTCGATTCTATGGGCCTTTCAGAGTTAGCAGAAGGGTTGGAGAAGTGGCTTATGAGTTGGAATTACCAGCAAGCAGCAGGATCCATAATGTATTTCATGTGTCTCACCTTAAGAAGGCTCTGGGACATAATGTTGTTGCTTCAGCTGAGTTACCTCCACTTGATGAGGAGAGAGAGTTGGTTTTGATTCCAGAAGCTATCCTTGAAATCAGGGAACGAACCTTGAGGAGAAGAGTGATCAGGGAATACTTGATCAAATGGAAGAATCTACCAGCAGAGGATGCTACGTGGGAAAATGAGGAGATTTTATTACATCCAACCTTATAGTTGCTTGAGGACAAGCAATTTTGGGGAGGGCGGACTGTAATGTCCCCTTCTCATTGATGCTCTTTCAGTGGTCCATTAGCCTATTCCTGAGACCCGTAGGCTAGGTGGAATGAAGAATGAGGGTCTGGCATTGACTTACTATTTTTAGTAAGTGGCAATTTGGCACAATTCTATTTCTGGCAGTAGACAGGGTTCTGATTCTGCGGTAGTTTGGTGGTTGTCCCAACTCAATTTCATCCTAGCAGTGTTAATAATCAGTACCAGAGCCATATGCGAAATAATTGAATATTAATTCCTTATCGTAAGGTTAATATTTAATTAATTTGATTATTGACGACTGATTTATTATAAATGGGGATTAATGCCTATTTTTCCTAAGTTCTTGACAAATTCATTTTTATTGAGAGATATCAAAATATTGAGGAAGATGTTATGTTTTTTTTATAACTTATCTCTAATTTCGCCAAAAGTGGTTAATGTGGGTCCAAGTCTTGGGCGTGGGGTTTGACTCTTGCATTGGGCGCTACATTGGGTCCACATGAAGATGAAATGCGATGCAAATGGGAAGTGGAATTTGCATTTGAATTTGAATGGTGAGAAGTTATAAATAAGAGCCTTGGGCTCTCATTTGCGATATCTTGAAAATTTGTAATGTTATGCTACCGGATTGGCGACAGAACTTGAGGCTTCGGAGTGCGTCTCCCTAGTGCTACCCGGTTTCGTACTTGAAATACAGTTCCTAGCTGTGCATTGTATTCTTCTACATTCTCAGAGTTTTCCATAGACATTTTGGTGTTGAAGTGATTCTGGAAACTTGCTAGTTTCGCCTGTGGCTGAAGCACATTTTTGCTCACACCTCTTTGCTGGAGCGACTGACAGTTATGGGTATTATTCCTATCTTCCTTCCCAACACTGGCGATAAACTTTGTAAGTTTATAACATGTTTGTTTAAGTTTTGAATTTATTATGCCAAATCGAAATTCCTAGGCTAGGCGTGGGTTTTCTGCCTTGCATTGGGATGCATGCAAATTAAATAAGGGTCTGTTTGGGGTGTTGTTTTGATCAGTTGTCATTGCATATGATGTACGGTGGGTTTGGGACTGGTTTGAGCTGATTTGGATGTAAAATGAGGGAGTTATGACTATTTTGGCATTTCTCTAGGCTGCTGGTCTGTGTTTCCAGCCTGCAGATTGGTTGTAACAGAAATTTATATCTTTATTGTAGAAATCTGCATTACTCTCCTTCTATCATTTTTGTTATTGTAAGGTTAGGTAGTAGTACTACTAACCAGTTCTATCTTTGTAATTCTCATCCCATTGAATAAGTGGAAGAGGCTGGTTTGCCGCCTGATATGCAACAAATTTGTAATTTTCAGTCCTCCCGCTGAATAAGTGGTCGAGTGATAAGTAATGCTATGGTCCTCCCGCTGAAATATGCGGTGGAGTGATTGTTTAATGTAATGTCCTCCCACTGGAATATGTGGTAGAGTGATTGTTTAATGCAATGTCCTCTCGCTGAAATACGTGGTAGAGTGATCGTACTTCAATTCCTTTTGGTTTCTCCTTGGTCGGTTTACCGCCAAGAGTTTGGTTTCTATCCTGCTGGATAAGCAGAAAGGGCTGGCTTGCCGCCCATGCATTGTAATTTTCAGTTTGATTATTGCTGTTGACGATCATCAGAACACTATATGCTCTCACCCTCCCAGTCTAGGCTCTCGGTGAACAAAAGGTGGAAGGGTTCCCTTTCAGTTGTTTGGGTTTATTTCTCTAACCTTAACGGGTTACTTGTTGTGGATGCATTGTTATTGGCCTAAAAACAAAAACAAAAATTTACTGGGATACAAATGATCAAGAAAAAACTGTATTCTCATCAATATACAAATGATCAGTTGGATTAACCAATACAATGAATATGAGCATGCTTATATAGGCAAGGCCATATGGATATACGAGCACACAATCATGACATGTGGCTCAATGAGAAACAAGGGTAGGTAAGAAATACTAGGGGTAGTGGAGAAATAATATAGTATTCCACAAAAGATGGATGACCCACCTAATGTGGAGTGTAACAACAAAATAAGACCACAAAAAGTGGAATTTCTCTTACAAGCTATATCCCTAAGTGTCTCATATCCAAACTACGATGAGATGCATTATCCTAAGTTAACTTAAGTAAACTGTAATAATATCCATGATGAATATTTATTTACACCAACACCCCCCCTTAAGTGCAACTTAGGGGAATGAAGACTCAAGTCAACAATGCAAGATGGGTCCCAACTACTAGGTCATGATATGTACCCATGTACAAAATGCGAATGCAAGCAAAACTATGCAATGCAATCTCTCACAAACGGAGAAAGGGAGAAAACCCAATGGGAAAAAACTCCCCCCCTCAAAAAAGATGAATGTACAAAAGACTCTTAAAGAAGGACAAAATCTCAAAAAGGAAAAAGTCCCCCCCATAAGAGCGGAAGGAAAAGTCAGCTGACCCCCCCTAATGAGACATCCCGCACCCCCAAGAGAGCTCGCAACTGTTGAAACTTACTCTTGGTGAAAGTTTTGGTAAAGATGTCAGCAACCTGCTCTGTTGTAGGACAATACAGCAAATCAATGACCTGCTCTTGAATTAGCTCTCGGATATAGTGCATATGGATCTTGATGTGTTTGGTTCGTTGGTGCTGGACTAGGTTCTTTGAGATTGCAATGGCACTCTGATTGTCAGAATGTAGAATTGTCAGCCATGGAATGGTGAACCCAAACTTTGTGAGAATCTATTGAAGCCAAATGGCCTCAGTCGTTGCATTAACAACTCCTTGATACTCAGCCTCAGTCGAAGAGAGAGCAATAGCATGTTGCTTCTTGCTCTGCCAACAAATGGGGCCTAAACCAAGGTGAAAATTGTTACCTGAAGTAAACTTATGATCATCAAGATCGCTAGCCCAATCGGAGTCTATGTAACCAACCAAGCGAAGTCCTGTGCCTGCTGCATAGTGAATCCCATAGTGATGTGTACCCTGGATGTAATGAAGGATGCATTTGGCAGCTTTCCAATGAAGCTCATGTGGTTCCTGCATGAAGCGGGAAACCATTCCAACCGCAAATGAAATGTCAGGGCGTGTGTGAGTCAAGTAAATGAGACTACCCACAATCTGACAATACAATGTGGCATCAACTGGTGGAGAAGAACATCAAGCCTCAAGCTTGACTCCTGAAAGAAAGGGAGTCGGTGTAGGCTTACAATCAACCATATGAAATCATGCAAGGAGATCAAGAGCATACTTGGGTTGCGATAGTGTAATCCCAGAAAGTGACTGTCAAATCTCTATCCTGAGAAAGTAATGCAAAAGACCCAAGTCATTCATAGAAAATCTGTCATGCAAAACAAATTTGACTCTGCTAATGATGGATGCAGTGCTCCTTGTAATGGTCAAATCATCAACATAGAGCACAAGTATCAAGTGAGAGTCATCCTATCCCAAAATATAGACATTCAGATCAGAATGACACCTGGTGAACCCTATTGAGAGAAGAAAAGAATCCATCTTGGCATACCAAGCCCTAGGGCCCTGCTTTAGGCCATAGAGAGATTTCCTTAGTCTGCAAACCAAGGAAGAATCCTAGATGAAACCCTGTGGTTGCTCCATATAAATCTCCTTGTCAAGATCACCATGAAGAAAATCACTCTTCACATCCATCTGATGTACAACCCAACCATGAGCTGCAACAATAGTAAGTGTCAAGTGAATGGAGTTTATCTTGGCTACGGGCACAAAGGTCTCAGTATAATAAACACCTGGAACCTAAGAGAGACCTTTCACAACAAGCTAAGTCTTATACTTATCCACACTACTATCCACTACAAACTTGGTCCGATAGATCCACTTACATTGAACCATCTTTCTCCCCTTAGGGAGAGGGACTAACTCCCATGTGTTGTTCCTCATCAAGGAATTATACTCTTCCTCCATAGCTTGGTCCCACTCAGGAACCCTTGATGCTTCCTGATATGTCTGTGGATCGGAAGCGATAGTAATGAATGCATGTGGAAGGTCCTGATGTCATGATTGGGTCCTCCGTGTATCTAAAGGATCCCCAACAAGAGAACTTGCTGACTCAAGTGTCTGTCAAGCCCAACGAGGTCTAGGTGGAGGTGGAGAACAAGGCTCGTCAACTGCAAGTGGACCCTACGAAGATGTAACCCTACGAGTCAGAGTTGAAGGAGTCTCATTATCTGAATCACTAGCATCACTATCCACAATGGAGGAAGGTGGAGGAGGTAGAGAGGCTAAGCTAGGAGAGCTTTCCTCAAAATCAACACTCCTCTCAATGAACACCTCATGTGTCTCAGGATCCATCAATCTATATGCCTTAACACCCTCAAGATATCCAACAAATATGCAAGGCCAACTCTGAGGTTTCAATGCCTTGCATTTCTGCGAAGGAATGCAAGCCCATGCTGGACACCCAAAGAATCTGAAATGTCTCACAAATGGTTTCCTACTAGCCCAAGCCTCAAAAGGAGTAATACCTTGCAAAGCTTTGTAAGGAACCCGATTTTGGATGTGTGTGGCACAACTGATAGCCTCTGCCTTAAAGGCGGGATCGAGAGAACGTGCATGAATCATACAACTAGCCATTTCTTTGAGAGTTATATTCTTGCGCTCTACAACTCTGTTTTGTTGTGGAGTGTAGGCAACAAAATGTTGAAGATCAATCCCCTCAAATGTATAAAAGTCCTCAAGTCTTTTGCTCACATATTCCCTTCCATTATTTGTACGAAGAATCTTGACCACTTTCCCAGATTGCTTCTCCACATGAGTCTTGAAGTCCTGAAATCTATCAAATACTTCACTTTTATGAATAAGAAAGTAGACCCAAGTGAAGTGGGAGTAGTCATCAATGAAGGTGAGGACATAGCGGGCCTTACTAAATGAAGGTGTTGGAAATGGACCTGTTACATCGCTATGAACAAGTTGAAGAACTTCCAAAGCTCTCCAAGCTTTCCCCTTATCAAAATTCTCCTTAGGATGCTTGCCCATGGAACATCCTAAACATACACCCTCTGAAAAACTGATTCGAGGTAGACCTGTGACCATGTCTTTAGTGTTGAGCTGCTGAAGATAGCGGTAGTTGAGGTGACCAAACCGCTCATGCCATAGCTTACTTTCTGAATTTGAATGAGTAAGAAAGGCCCTAGAAGGAGAACTTGGCACAAAGTGGGAGAATGAATAAAGCCTTGAGTTTACATTGACTTGTCCCACTGCTACCAAGGCATCATCATCAAGTTCCTTTACCACAACTGAATTAGGTGTAAACTTAACCTTTTTCCCATTCTCATAGTGACTGATTTGGTAAATAGAGAGAAGGTTGGTAAACAAGTTAGGAACATAAAGAACATTCTCAAATGTTCCATCATCCATGTCAACTAAACCTTTCCCTTCAACCTCAACTTGTGTATCATCACCTATGTAAATGTGAGGTACCTTTGATGGCTCCAATGAAGAAAACTTCTCCTTTGTAGAACCCATGTGATAAGAGGCACCTGAGTCAAGTATCCACTGTTGTGAAGAACCTGTTGTAGCCACAAATGCTTGCCCTTTTCCCTTAGACTGTAAGGAAGAGGAAGGAGATGAATCCTTCTTTGTGTAGGCGGATGGGAAGTTGATGTTGTTTTTCTTAAGAAGATTAGTTAACTCATCAACTTACTTTGTGTGGCATCGATGCTCATCATGACCATACTTCTTGCAATATGCACAAGTTGGCTTATCCTTCTTAGGTGGTGTCCCCTTCTTGGAAGAGGATGAAAAATCGCCTTGTGATGGAGAGGATGATTGTCCTTTTTCCTATTGTGGCTGTGACTTAGATTTCTTCTTCTTCTTGTTGGAATCTTTGCCTTGACTTCCTTGATTCCCTTGATTAGCCACCAAAGCCTTGGACTTTCAAGACTTGAGAAACCCCATGTTCAACAACTTAGATTGTTCCAATATCAACATTTCTGTGAAAGCATCAAATGAAGGCATAACATAGGAACTCCCCACTGTCAAATGATGAGTTTGGAAGCTAGACACAAATGCTGCATATTCTGGTGCAAGCTTGTCCAACAAGTTGAATATCAACTGAGCATCCTTTTTGTCAATTCCACAATCCTTAAGCTTTGCTCTTAGCTCATTTGCTTTGGTGACATAATCTTGGATTGTATCAAAACTCTTGGGATCCAAGTTGGTGAGCTCATTGTCAATCTTGTAACCTCTGATTTCATCAACTTGACCATACAATTTCTGAAACATATCCCAAGCCTCTTTGATTGTAGTACACTTCTCAATGTGAAAAATGAGGTCATTTGATACATACTTACGCAAAGTTCCAAGAGCCATGAAATTCTTAGTGATCCATTCTAACTGAGAATTAGGATCAGCCTTAGGATTAGGTGGTGCTGCTATTGTTCCATCTATGTAATGCGTGAGACCTTTTTCCATTAATTTGCTCCATACTTTAATTTTCCATGATGCATAATTATGTGGAGTTAAAGGTGGAAATTTATGAGGACTCATTGCAACAAAAATGAAAGAGCACAAGGAAAGAGAGGCACAATTACATAAGACACCCCCCCAAATTCACTCAATCAAAGAACCCCCCCAGAATGATGATTTGGCACTTTATACTTAGTGCATGTACAATGGGCCACTTGCAAAAAATGGCAAAGTGGATTTCTGATTTCAACTTTAAAATTGCCTTAATAAGGCCAAAGGAGACTCAAACTAATAATGCAAGTGATCTAAACTAAGATCTAAGCAAATTACAAGTACCAAATAGGCAAAAAAAGACCAATATCTGAAAGTACAATATCCACTCAAAATCTTTGAAAATTGATCATAGATTATGAAAGTAGACAAAAAAATATGCACTTTCAAAAAAAATGACACCTGAAAAGGAGGTCATATGAGCTCAAATGAAGCCTTTGAAGTTGCAAAATTGAGGATTGGACAGGTACAACTGAGAGAATCCAAAAATTCCAAAAACTTATGCACCAAAATTAGAAAATAGCCACACCACTATGAAGAGCACGAAAAATTATCCCAAATAAAAAAAAAATGCACCCAAAAAGGAGAAAAATTGAGCAAGTTATGAGCCTCCAAAGTTGACCCAAAAATCCAAACTGCTCAACGAAGAGGGGTCTAAAATTTTCAAAAAATGCTGACGTCAACAAAACACTGTGCTAAATTTGACAATCATGTAACCGTCAAAATGGTCATTACACCCTTGGACCAGGTTGGCTGGGCGCTAATTGGGCGTTGCTGACTGGGCAGAAGGTACGGACCCCCAAAAAAAATTCAAAAAAATTCTGAAAATTTCGTACCGTACTGCCCGAATTGGGCAAAAAATTTCTCCAGCACCCAAAATTTGACTTTCGCCAAAATTGGTCAAGTTTATACTCGATTTTTATGGAAATGACCTCCCAGACGCAATGGTGAGGTCGAAAATGCTCTAGGATGCCTCCAAAACACGTAGTACCTCATATCCAAAAATAGAAGCCTTCCAAGATGTCTCCCAAAACCAATCAATGAAGCTCCAATAGCTCTGATACTATGTGAGATTTTGCCAAGATCAAGGGCACAATGAAAAGCATAAAGAGAGACACTAGAATGATAATAACAAATTGTATTCTCATCAATATACAAATGATCAACTGGATTAACCAATACAATGAGTATGAGCCTGCTTATATAGGCAAGGCCATATGGATATATGAGCACACAATCATGACATGTGGATCAATGAGAAACAAGGGTAGGTAAGAAATACTAGGGGTAGGTAGGAGAAATAATATAATATTCCACAAGAGGTGGATGACCCACCGAATGTGGAGTAACAACAAAATAAGACCACAAAAGGTGGAATTTCTCCTAAGCTATATCCCTATGTGTACACTTCCCTAAGTGTCTCATATCCAAGCTACGATGAGATGCATTATCCTAAGTTAACTTAAGTAAAGTGTAATAATATCCATGATGAATATTTATTTACACCAATAGGTACACATCCTCCATTCTCCATTCTTCTTAGATGCTAACACTGTTGGTACTGCTCAAGGAATCAAACTTTCTCAGATCAAACTTTTCTTCAACAGTTCTTGCACTTGTCTATTCAACTCTTCATTCTTTTTCGGTGTCATCCAGTGTGCAACTTTGTTAGGCAAACTAGCTCTGATAATCAGGTCCATGCAATGAGTGATACTCCTCACAGGTGGTAATCCATCAAGCACATTATGTGAAATAATGTCCTCATACTCTATCACCAACTCCTTTATCTCTTCCAGTTGTTCTTCATGCTCCGGGTTCTTATTCTTCTTAGGAACTAAGGCAAAACACACATTCTCATGTCTCATTCCATCTAGGAATTTCCTTCCATCCACCAAACAAATTCTAGCATTCGTACAAACCTCACTCTTCAAGGGCTCCTCCAAGGGTAATAAGGTTTGCTTCATCCCATTTTCTACAATGGTGTATATGTTCTTTCTTCCATCATGTATTACCTGTCTATCAAACTGCCAAGGGCTTCCCAACAAAATGTGACAAATATCCATAGACATAATATCACATAAAACTTCACCATGATAATTCCCAATTTTCAATTTCACCAAGCATTGCTCACTTCCTAACAACTTATGATCATCCTGAACCCATGCTATCTGATAACGCTTAGGGTGTTTCAATCTTTCCAACTTCAATTTATTCACCATCTCTTCTGAAACAAGATTATCCGAACTACCACTATCAATAACTACTTTATAGCACTTACCGGACACCTTACATATGGTCTTGAACAAATTTCTCCTTTGCAAGGACTCTTCATCCTCTTCGGTATGACACAAAGCTCTCCTCGTCATCAACAGTTCTCCATCTTTCGGTTTGTTAGCTGATCCGGTGGGGCTTTCTTCTGTAAATGTTGTTCTTCCAGTATTCTCTATCTTTTTTACATTTAAAAGAATGATGTCCTTCTCCTCCACACTTAAAGAAAGTTCCTCTAAACACTCTCTTATCTTGTCTTTTGTCATCTTTTCCAAAAATTTCATTCTGATAACTATCAGGTTCTCTTCTCCGGTAGAAATTTTTGTCATCCTTCCGGTACGAATTACCTTCTTTGCTTACTTCCTTGTCCTTATTCTGATCTGTACAAGTTCGTCTTCCTCCGGAATATCCTCTGCCTCCTTGAAATCTTCCTCCGGAAAACCTTCCACCTCTACCTCTCTGTCTCTGCTCATGTCTTTTGTTCAACTTCTCTTCCACTTTCAAGGCATATTGGTAAGATTCTTCAATACTCTGCAACTTGATCAAACTAAGTTCATCCTGTATAGACATCCACAATCCATTCAAATATCTTGCAACTTGTTCAACCTCAACATCGACATATCCGCATCTTATATTCAACTTGTAGAATGCTTCGGTATACTCCTTCACACTAGATTCTTTCTACTTCAAGTTTTGTAACTTCCAGAACAGATTTACTTGATAATCAACTGGCATAAACTTTGATTTTAACTTGGCAACCATCCGCTCCCATGATTTGATCTTCTCTTCACCTCTTCTATGTCTATCGACGTGCAAATGTTCCCACCAAAGAGATGCATGATCTTTCAATTGAGTACATGCATATTTCACCTTTCTTTCTTCTATGGTGTTCTCAAAATAAAAAAAACTTTTCCATCCCCAACATCCAATCCATTAATTTATTTGAATCCAACTGTCCATCATACTCCAGTGGGGTAAAATGTGTTTTAGTGTTTGCCCTACTCAAAACCCTCAAGAACCTCTCTTCATCTGGATCAATCATCGATGGATTTGCTACTTGTTATGCCGATGCTTCTTCTTCATCATCTTCAATCACATCTTCAATATGTCAGCCTCTTCTCTAGGCTGTCTCAACGACTTCTAACCAAGTTGCAATTCCTCTCAACATTTCCATCACATCAGGGTCTGCATTTCCACGCACTCCACTATTCCTATTTCCTCTTCGCGCCATCTTCATGCCAGTCCTCTGCAGCTACATGTTGGATCCATAATCCGCCACCCCACAACAAAATTTCAGGACAACACAATCTCTAGAATGAAATCTCGCTTTGATACCACCTTGTGCAATCACGATTAAAAGGGACCTCAATGAGATCTATCTGGATCATGCAGCAAGAGTAAACACAATAAAAGAAAAACAAGAGGATGGAGGTAATGTAGAACTAATTGGTTATATCATGAAAATCAATTGCAAATGATCGGTATCATCCGGGCTACAAGATCTGGTTCACTAGCCTGCTATAAAAAGCTCAGCTACAGAATCGGTCAACTCAGAACCTCTAAATCTTAAGATAAATCCTTTATATATTCTCGAATTAATTATGATGTTTAATTACATTGATTTATATGGTCTAGAGGGATTCAGTCAGCCCAAGAGTGATCAAATGTTGAAGAACAAGATCAAACATGTAAAACCACCAGGTCGGCCTTTACCAATGAAAATCCTCTGGAAAATCCAAAGGAAGAAGTGCGGATCAAAGGGAAGGTTGGCCACTCACCAAGGAACATTGAAATCAATGAATTGGGGCTTCGCAAGTTATGGAAAGGATCCGCAAGATTCGCCAATAGCAAATAGGTCCAGGCAGTTCCGGTGTTCTAAGCTAGAAAATTCTCTCAGAATTCAGAAGCGATAACTTGCCGAAAAAAGTCTGAATGTTCTGCGGCTCAGGAATAAGGAAAAGCATCATGATTATAAGCAAAATCTAGCTCTGGAAGATCTGAATGAGCAAATGCAAGAAAATGCAGAAAGAAATGTTGAAACTACAAAACAAAAAATAAACTGAAAATAAATATTTTTGGTTGATGCAAGATTGCCAAGAACCAGGGATGCTTCTGCATCACATCTCCCCCCAAGCTCTCCTAGTTTCTGTAGATTTATGGCCTTTGAAGCTTTAATTGAGGGATCAAATGGAACAATTTTGACAATCCCAAATGCATGATAGTATTAATCGAAGCGAGCTTTCCAATGATTATGATTTTAATATATATTGAGTTTATTATGATTTTTTTTTAGATTAACTAAACATAGGTTTCACATCAAACATCATATTTTTTGTTCAACGCTTATGGAAAAATAGTAAACTAGTGAAATTTAAAAAAAAAAAATCTACGTAATAGGTATTAAAATCCTCTTTCCAACAGAAAAAATAAATTAAATTTCAATACATACACAACAAGTTACGAGCTACCAAATGAACATATGTTAAAATTATAGTTAACTCAACTTCAAACTTAATAAAATATGAAATATTGAAGATAATGTTATGAAACCGATTGCAAATATTAGTTATGGATGTTACAAAAATAAATTCAAAATAATCACATTCATATCTATTTTAGAAAAAAAGTTATGCCATACCAAATGAATATCACTCTTAAAAAATGTTGTTTATTTTTAAAAACTAGTTTTCGAGGGAGATAGAAAAATGGATGAAAATTGATTCCAAAATTTTTCAAAAACATATATTTAGAATCTACACGCAAAATAACAAATCCCTAGTTCACATCATCTACAAATTCCTTATGGTTTAGCACTAATAGGTGTCTGAATGTGAATGTGTTCTCAAAATGATTATTTCAGTGTCAAAGTTGGCTAAAAAGTGTAACCCACTATTGTAGGATCACCCATTTTCCTTTAAAATAGGAGGAATGGGAGAAGGTCTGCTAGGTTGACAAACAGGAGATGTTGGGCACTTCCCTTTGTAAGATGTAGGAGACGGGACCATAGCATATATAGGAGGAATAGAAAGGTGTAGGAAGGAGACCAGGTCCATCATGAGGAGGAGTAGGTCTAGGATCTGTAGGCTTACTCAAAGATAAGATCATCTCATTCTTCCACTTTTGATAAGATTGAAAGAGAGAATCACTTAGAGGCTTAAGAGGCTCAAATTGTTTAGGCCAAAAGTAATCAAGGTTGACATCTCCATGCCTCACCGTGGGTTGGTACATGCTATGATTGATTGTTATGAAATTGTCATTATGAGGGAATTTGAGACATTTATTAATGGTATAAGGGATCACTTTCATGGAAGAGAGTCAACGATGTTCCAACTTCACACAAAACTAATCCGATGTAGGAATGATAACAAAAATGATCTCTAAGAACTTAGTGCCAACCTCAACGGCTAGAGTAATAGAACCAATAGTAGGGCAAGAGAAACCATCATACACCTTGACCACTACATCATATTTATCACATGTTACTTGATGTAATTGTAAAATATAAAAATATTATTCAGTAATCACATTCACCATACACATTAGATCAATGAGCACCCCTCGTGAGAGTTTGTCTTTGATCTTTGTAGTGATATAAAGTGTGCCATTAGGTGCATCAATAGTCTCACTAGGATCAAAGATAATGCATAGGTCCTCAGGTGGTATAGTTTTATCAACAAGGTTGACCACATTATTAGAATCAAGGCCAAGATCATTAGGAGAATATGCAAGAGGCTCAAACTCAACCACATTAGTAGAATGGGAAGGTAAAGGATTAGTAAAGATTTGAAGGTTTTTATTAGAAGGAGCTACGTATTTATTTCCTGTCATTCACACTAGCTACGGATATGGTATTGTTTTGAATAAAGTCTTGAATCCTACTCCTTAAGGTATACAAATTCTTAGTATCATGACCAAGTTGATGATAAAATTGGCAAAAATATTTGGGATCATGATAAGGTGGAAAAGGTTTGGAGGTATCAATTGGCTTGATGGGAGGAAGATTCAACACATTTTTTGTTATCAATTGGGTCATTATGCTATGCAAAGACTCAAAAAGAGGAATAAATTCTTTTCTAAAGTATTTGGATAAAGGAGCCACACCTAATGTTGTGGCTTGCACTTGAGTAAATTGATGTTGCCATTGATTTTAATGTATCCCTTGTTCGGTTTAAACTTCACAAAATATTATTGAGCACTCTCATTCTTATCAATCAGAGCCATTGAAGGTGATGATTCAAATTGAATCACTTGATGCCGATAATTATGTAGCACCGCGTACAACTGCGCAAAGGAAGTAAACTCAAAAAAGAGATGCATATCCTTAATATCTCTTTGTAAGTTAGAAATAAAAATTATTTGAACATCTTGATCAGGCATAGGAAAAGCAATTTGAGAATACAAATATTTATATCTACCAATAAAATCAGTCACTTTTTCTTTAACACCTTACTTACAATGAATCAAATTAGTCAAAGTAATTTTAGGACCAATATTATTGTGAAATTGTTTAATGAAAGCATTTGTTAATTGTTGAAATGAAGTAATAGAATAAGGAGGCAAAGAACTATACCATTGCAAAGATTTATCCCTAAAGGTTCCAGTAAACAATTTAACCATAAGTCCTTGATCATGAGCAAAGTCACTACACAAAGTTTGAGATTTTTTCACATGAGTCAACGGATCAATTTTTCCCTTGTAAAGCTCCAATTAAGGGACTTCCATATGTTTAGGAGAGAAAATAAAAACAATGTCATTCAATAATGGGCTCGCTACATCAAATGTGGGCGTATTAAACTTGGATTGGGGATGGAAGCTGGTTGTTGTTGTAGGGATGAGATAGTTTGAGATACATTATTAATGGTTGCTTCAGTGGATGGATTAAAATTGGACATATTGGATTGTCATAGAAAAGTAACATTGTTGTATGTAGGTGAAGGTTGAGAGTAAGGAGTTGTAACACCATGATATGTGGGTATGGGAGATGATTGGGTCATGAATGGAAGACTCGTGGAAGGAGGGATAAAAGAGTTTTGATTAACAAAGTTGCTCCCTTGAATAAGATGTGTAGGATTAACATTTTGTGTGGAAGTAGTCATGATAGAAGATGTAAATGTAGGCATAGGAATAGAATGCTTGACTTGACTAGTAGCTTTAGTGTAACCAAGGACTTCGGCACAACTTTTGATAGGTACCATATTAGTGTCAACAATATGAGCTAGGGCGCATAATAAATCCACACCAAGTTTATCACTTTGAACCATTCTTTTTAATCCTTCAGTCAAAGGGATTTTCTCATTTTTCGAGTATTGTAGACTCTGTTGACCATTTGGTGGAACTAATTATGTGTTACATTGATGTTTCATCATTGATGCCAACACAAGCTGTTTGGATGCTTTACCGACACCCTTTTGGTCTCGGTAGGTTGAGTGGATTCTAGTTGTTTTGGATCCAGCATGATCCAGTAGGCTCCAGTATAGTTTGGTGATGGAATTGTCTTGTTCATGATACTCATGCTCATATTCGGTCAGTTGGTTTTTGTTTGGTGATCGGATGCTATCCTGCTTGCTTAGAAGCTTATTTTTTCATTCCGACGAGTGTTTCACCGACAGAGCTTTTGAGGAAGATCTTTATTGAATTGCATAAATGGTTTTGGTGTAGCTTCTGGTGGAGTTTCAAGATGTTGTTGGTGTGATGGTATGATGAAATAATAAGTATCCAGTAGATTACTGAGAGGGGGGGGGGTGAATGAGTAAATAGAAAAACTGATACAAACTTCCAATCTCAATCTCAATCACACAAAGTAAACTTATCAAATGAAATACTTGTTGGAAAATGCACACTCCAATGAGAAATTGTAGGTGATTGAAGGTATTGTCATTGATGGCAACCCTAAAATCCTATGGCACTGACAGACACCGACACCGACAGCGGTAAAGATGTTCACCGACACCCTGGCCGACAAGATTGTGTTTATTGTATTTTGTATTTAATTGTAAAATATTTTTGTAAGCCGACAAGGTGTATTGTAATAAGGCTCATATATAAGTATGAGATCTTAAAGAACATTTGTAATGAGGAATATGCAAGATGGATAATATGTGTGAATATTAAGGCAGATTAAGGAATAAGGTTTATGATTATTGCAAGAGCTTAAACCGGTACTGAACCTAGCATAGCAGATGCTAATCCGAAGTAGTACATGACATTGGATTTATATAATCCACTTTTGTAAGTCAGTGAGACTTCCCTTTTTGTATTTAAGTAGTGAGCTTTAGGCAGTTGGCCTTCTGGCATGTGCAGGCCCCTATTGTATCAGTAATATTCACTCATGGGCCAGTGAGCGAATATTGTGGGTCACAAATCCCACCGAGGTTTTTCCCACACCGGGTTTCCTCGTTAAAAATATCGTGTTATGGTGTGCTTTCTATGTTGTGTTTATTGTTCTTATTTATTACATTAATTCTAGTTTACCGGTACACTGTTTTGGAATGCAATTCATTTAATAAGTTCAGAAAATCCATTAACCGGTTAGATATTGATTCACCCCCCCCCCCCCCCCCTCTCAGTATCTTTGGGAATCCTAACAATACCACTATAAATACTCATAATAAAATCCGGTTGACTCTTACAACAACTTAACAGTAAACAACATTAAACTTGTAAACATCCAAATTCTTTATCATATGTCAACATATTCCATTTCTCAATGCTTTTGATTATCATGCCTTATCAGAATAATCAAATCAACCATAAGATCATAACCACAAAAACATTCACCACATGACACAAGTATTTTTGACTTGGAAACCCAAATAGGTAAAAACCAAGGTGAAATGGGACTCACAAGATAATATATGAACTCTTCTGAAGTTCGCCCTATTAGGATCCAAGCCTCTTAAAGCTTTTGCAAAAGTCCTGTTAAGAACTGATCCTGTTAGGAATCACCCGGTTAAGGGATTGAATAAAAATGCCTTGTTAGAAGAAAATACCATGTAAGGAGTAACCTTAGTAGAGGATTTGAAAATCCAATGTAATAAATCACCTTGTTAGAGGATTTAATAAGTAACCAAGCTTGTTAGAGCTTACCCGGTTAGGGATTTCAATTCTACTGTAATTGTTGGAGAACAACAGGAGTTTGCTTGATCTGTCTAAATAGCACTACACTTGCTTGATCATATCCTTTTAAGCTTCTATATGCCTTTACTCAAACTGCAGACTCATTATCTAGTTTGGCAGCCACACACTCAACTGATTTTTGCCAACTCTTGTCAACACTAAACAAAACAACTTCATCAACCTTAAAAACAAATCAATTAGGTTAGTAACACAACAAAAAACTAATTCTCTCATCGAGATTACAAACAAGTTGGTACAAGTATGACCATTGGATTTCATAGCAATCTCTACACATCAATTAATAAAACCTAAACCGCTCCTTGATTACCGCTTCATCGAGCTCAATAACTCATCACACGCTTTGCATTAGATGCAATACATTTTTCTCATTCCCTAGACAAACAAACACGCCAAAACATTTTGAACTTGTCTTCATACAATGACCATACGTGTCACCATCATTACTACTCAACATCAGATCATAAACCAACATAACCAATTCAACAACCTTAATCGGTTAGGGTTTAACAAATACAACTGGTAGGGTTTACCGGTTACAGTACATAGATAGGGTTTAACCTTTTATATTGGTAACCGGTTCAAATCATAAACTTACATACCAGTTTACAATGTTCTTCACAAATATTTTCCTATCGGTTACAAGACAATACCAACAATATCAGCAATATTATTATCAGATAATTGACATCAATGACAACATAACATATCATTAATGCAATCCTCATGCAAATGCCAACAATCTCCCCCTTTGGCATTGATGGCAATAAAAATATCAATACCATGAATTGATGTTGTCATTGTGAATAGGAATCCTGGTTTACATTACCAAGTATTCACATGCTCTCTCTGTCTTCAGTCTGTCACTGGTTTTCCTTCCCATAATCACACAATTCTTCTCCCCCTTTGACAACAATGCCAAATTGAAAGTAAAAAATGTAATGCCAAATTTCATTGTGCATCAACAAAATACTGCAACTTGATGCTCCCCATGTGGAATACATCCACTTCTACACCAATCCTTGTAAAATTATGCAAGTAGTTCAGGGATTGATGCAATCAACATCATGCTCAACTAACCTCATGAAGGGATACAACCCCTAGTTGACTTCTAAGATACTCAAATGTAGTCTTAGGTAGAGGTTTGGTAAAAATATGTGCAAGCTGCTCCTTGGTAGAAACATGCTCTAAGATAACATATTTGCTCTGCACTTTTTCCCTCAAGAAATGATACTTTAATTCAATGTGCTTTGTTCGTGCATGCAAAACAAGATTCTTGGAAATATTTATGGCACTTGCATTATCACATAAAATCTTTATAGGTTTTGAAATCTTCATCTTAAAACCTTCCAAAATGTGCCTCATACAAATAACCTGTGTGCAATTCATATAAGCTACAACATACTCAGCTTCAGTAGTAGATTGTGAAGTACAGCTCTACTTTTTACTACTCCATGAAACAAGCCTTCCTCCAATAAAAAATGCTCCACTGGTTGTGCTTTTCTAGTCATCAACATTTCCTACCTAATCAGCATCCGTGTATACCTTCAAATCAAAGTTTCCTCCATATGGATACCATAATCCATAGTCAACAGTACCTTTTAGGTATCTAAAAATTCTCTTGGTTGCTATCAAATGTGTTTCCTTAGGATTCTTCTGGAATATAGCAACTAGGGCTATGTCCAGTCTATTGTGAACAACATAGTGCAATTTACCAATCATTGACCTACATTCCTTCTCATCAACAGACTTAGATTCATCTTCCTTAGACAACTTGCAACCTCTTTCACATACTTAGACTGTGTAATGAAAATACCATTCTTCATTTGTTGTATCTGCAAGCCTAAAATATATTTCAAACTCATTTTTAATTTCATCTGCAAAACCGTTGCTCGTGACATCATTACCTCCAAATATGATATCATCAACAAATACTTCACTGATTAGTATTTCATCTCCTTCAGACTTGAGATATATGTTACTATCATCACTGGTTCTCAGAAAGCCTATCATCATCAGATGTGTATGAAGCCTTTCATACCATGCTCTGGGTGCCTGCTTTAATCCATATAAAGCCTTATGCAATCTGCATACCATGTCTTTCTCATCAGTCAAAACATAACCATTCAAAAATGCAGACTTAACGTCCATCAGATATACCTTGAACTTCTTATGGTCTGCAAATGCAAGTAAAGTTCTGACACCTTCCAATCTTTCTACTGGTGTAAAAGTTTCGCCATAATCTTCTCCTTCTTGTGCATAACCCTTGCAAACCAATATTTCCTTGTTGTGAACTACAATACCATCTTCATTCAACTTGTTCCTATATACCCATTTAGTACCTATAACATTCTTATTTACTGATCGGGGTACTAGGGTCCAAGTGTTGTTCTTCTCAATTTGATCCAATTCCTCCTCCATAGCTTTAACTCAATGATCATCACCGAATGCCTCCTTAGCAGTTCTTGGTTCAATGGTGGAGATCATGTAAGAATTCTCTCCATTTCTTCTTTTGGTTAGTACTCCAGCATCTTTACCTCCAATAATCTGTTCAGGATCGTGATTCAGTCTCACATATCTAGGAATAACATGATCATTATCTTCAGGTTCAGCTTCTTTGTTATCATCTTCTTCTTCTGAATTTATCTATTCTGGTTGAACAAGTGCATCAGAATTTGCTTTGTTGGTTTCAGATTTCACGGTTTTTGGTTCCAAAAATAAAATGCAAGGATCTTCATCCTTTTTCTCTGAACTGGTTCCTTCTGAGACTTCAAGAAATTCATCCACTCGAACATCAACACTCTCAACAATTCTCTGTGTCTGGTTGTTAAAACATTTTTAGGCCTTACTCTTGGTGGAATAGCCAAGAAATATACCTTCATCACTTTTAGCCTCAAATCTACTAATGTAATCACCTCTCTTAATAAAACATTTGCTTCCAAATATCTTAAAATAGCTAACACCAGGTGATCTTCCATACCAATATTCATAAGGAGTCTTTTCCTTACCTCTCTTTATCAGAACCCAGTTCATTGTGTAGATAGTTGTGTTGACAGCTTCTCTCCAAAAGGTTTTCGCTACACCTCCTTGTATCAACATTGTCCTAGCAGCTTCAACAACTAACCGGTTGTTTCTTTCTACGATACCATTATGTTGTGGTGTCCTTGGTGCAGAAAGATGTCATTTGATACCATTCTCTTCACAATACCTAGTGAATTCCTCAGAAGTAAATTCACCACCTTGATTTGTCCTCATACATTTTATCTTCTTACCACTCTCTTTCTCAAATAAGGCCCTAAATGCCTTGAACTTACCAAAAGCTTCAATCTTGTCTTTCAATAATGTGACCCACATTATCCTTGAGCAATCATCAGTGAGAATCATGAAATATCTATCACCTTGAATGCTTTTTGTTTTTATTGGTCCACAAAGATCTGTATGAACCAAATCTAACAAGTGCTCTGCTGAAAAGGATTTGCTTTTGAAAGTTGAAGAAGTCATCTTTCCTAACTTATATTCTTTGCAAAGAGCATTAACCAGTTTGTCTAACTGAGGCAAACCTCTCACTGTCTTGGACTTACTCACTTTAATAATGTTATCAAAGTTTATATGACAAAATCTCCTATGCCAAAGTGAGCTATCATCTATTTTTGCAATAAAACAGTTGCTAACTTTAAAATTAAGGTGAAACAGGTTACCTTTAGTTTGTTTCCCGGTTGCAATCAATTCACCTTTGTTGTCAAAGATTTTGTACATACCATTTTTAAACTCCATTGGGTATCCTTTGTCATTGAGTTGTGCCACACTCAAAAGATTGTGCTTTAGTCCTTCAACCCAGTAGGCATCATCTGCATTTCTCTTCCCATTAAGAGAAATAACTCCTTTACCTTTAACCATGAAGGGTTAGTCATTGCCAAATCTAACAACACCGCCATCAAATTCCTTCAAGGAAAGAAATTTGCTCCGATCACCGGTCATATGATGTGAACAACCACTATCAATGATCCAATCATTAGAATTATCCATCCTGGATACTAATGCCTTCTAGTCTGATATCTCTTCCTTAATAGCTACAAACACAATATCTTCACTAGCATCACCATCCGATTCTTCATCAATGATACCATTATCAATAGCAATAAGACAATGTCTCTTGCCTTTTCCCTTATACTTCTTGAATTTATCTCTCTTGTGTTCATTTTCACCATTAGGACAATTAACCGCTATGTGACCAATCTTGTTGCATGCAAAACATTTTAAAGGTAATTTACCTCTATATTTACTAGTACCTCTAGGCAACCAGTTTTCCAACAATGCTTCAAGCTCCACTAAACTATCTTCATCATCAACATCTCTACTGGATCTAGATTCATAACCATGACTAGTATCTCTACTTTTTCTCACAGATGGGTTAGAAATAGAAGCTCTAAATGCAGACTCAGATTTTTGTACACTACCATCATAACCGTTTAATTCAAAAGTAGTAAGCTTGCCAATGATGGAGTCAAGAGTTACCTTAGTTTTGTCAATGGACTTCAGCTCCTGAATAGCTGCAACTCGGATAACGTAGACCGATAGTAGGGTTCTCAGTACCTTACTGATCACTGTGGCATCTTCCACTTTCCCTCTTGCACTCTTAATTTCACTGACTATCTCTTTTATCCTTTGACCATATTGCTGGATATTCTCACCTTTAGTCATCCTCATATCATCAAACTTTCATCTTAGACTCTCCTCTTTAGCAATCTTAACATGTTCATCACCGCTATAAATCTCTTCAAGTTTTTCCCATACCTCATATGCAGTTGCAAGACCATGAACATCTACATATTCAGCATTAGATAAGGAACTGATAATAGCCTCCAACGCTTGATGATTTTCTTGATGTTCTTTCTTCTGATCATCATTCAGAATCCTAGTAGGTGCAATATACTTAGTATCTACATGATCCCAATACTAACTTCCCAGACTCTTGATGTAAATTTTCATTCTGTCGCTCCATATACTATAGTTTTCTCTGTTGAAATTCGGGCCTTCATTCTTCATCATGATCTAGCAAATATTTTCCTCAAGCTATTAGGCTTAGATCTTAGAGGACCTGAGATGGTCTGATACCAATTGATGGTATGATGAAAGAATAAGTATCTGGTAGATTACTGAGCGAGGGGGTGAATTAGTAAATAGAAAAACTGATACAAACTTCTAATCTCAATCTCAATCACACAAAGTAAACTTATCAAATGAAATACCACTGTAAATACTCATAATAAAATCCGGTTGACCATTGCAGCAACTTAACAGTAAACGACATTAAACTTGTAAACATCTAAATGCTTTATCATATGTCAGCATATTCCATTTCTCAATGCTTCCGGTTATCATTCCTTGTCAGAATAATCAAATCAACCATAATATCATAACCACAAAAACATTCACCACATGACACAAGTATTTTTTACATGGAAACCCAAATAGGTAAAAACCATAGTGAGATGGGACTCACAAGATAATATCTAAACACTTCTGAAGTTCACTCTGTTAGGAGCCAAGCCTATTAAAGCTTTTACAAAATTCTTGTTAAGAACTGATCCTATTAGGAATCACCCGGTTAAGGGATTGACTACAAATGCCTTGTTAGAAGTAAATACCCTGTAAGGAGTAACCTCAGTAGAGGATTTGAAAATCCAATCTAATGATCACCTTGTTAGAGGATTTAATAAGTAACCAAGCTTGTTAGAGCTTACCCAGTTAGGGGATTTCAATTATGTTGTAATTGTTAGAGAACAACATGAATTTGCTTGATTTATCTGAATAGCACTACACTTGCTTGATCAGATCCTTTTAAGCTTCTATTTGCCTTTACTCAAACTGTAGACTCATTATCCAGTTTGGCAACCACACACTCAATTGATTTCTGCCAACTCTTACCAACACTAAACAAAACAACTTTATTGACCTTAAATACAAATCAAATAGGTCGGTAACACAACAAAAACCTAATTCTCTCATCGAGATTACAAACAAGTTGGTACAAGTATGACTATTGGATTTCATAGCCATCTCTACACATCAATTAAGAAAACCTCAACTACTCCTTGATTACCGCTTCATCGAGCTCAGTAACTCATCACGCGCTTTGCATTAGATGCAATACATTTTTCTCATTCCCTAGACAAACAAATGTGCCAAAACATTTTGAACTTGTCTTTGTACAATGACCATACGTGTCACCATCATTACAGCTCAACATCAGATCATAAACCAACATAACCAATTCAACAACTTTAGTCAGTTAGGGTTTATCAAAAACAACTGGTAGGGTTTACTGGTTACATTACATAGATAGGGTTTAACCTTTTACATTGGTTACCGGTTCAACTCACAAACTTACATACCAGTTTACAATGTCCTTCACAAAGCTCTTCCTACCGGTTACAAGACAATATCAACAATATCATTACCAGGCAATTGACATCAATGACAACATAACATATCATTAATGCAATCTTCATGCAAATGCCAACATGGTGATCATGTTTGAGACTTGGCAAATGGAGATCGTTGTTGTAGCGTGTGGACCTATATTGGGTCCCAGATGATTTAGGTTATGGACCGACTTTAATGTAACATGTGGATTGGACCTCTCAATTTATTTCTAGGATGTCTTAGATATTATTTGTTTTGTCTAAGGCCGACATGGTTTGTAATTATGAACTTGGTTTTTTATCTGGTGGCCACCCTAAGTGTTTATGGTCGAGGGTTTGTATATATAGATGTAAGATCTCATTGTATATCATCATGGTTATGTTAGAGGTCATGGTCAAGGAATGTAATGTGCGAATAATGTAATATCATTCAGGCAAAAGATTTGATCAATCATTGGAGATTGAATTGGGTTTATGTAAGAGGATTCAGTCCTCTGGTATTGAGCTTAACTGAAACTGTACTCAGGCATAGGAGATGCTATATTTTGTAGTTCAATACTTTTTTGGATTGTAATCTGGATTTCTATGTAGTCAGTGAATCTTCTTTTGTGATGAGTAGTGCGCTCTAGGTTGTTGGCCTTCCTACAAGTGCAGGCCCCTCAATTGTAATTTGCATACTTACTGCAGAAGTTTTATCTGACTGTGGGTAGGCTTCCCACCGTGGTTTTTCCCTTTACCGGGTTTTCCACGTATAAATATTGGTGTCATGTGGATGGTTTTTATTCTATGATTATTGTTTATGCTTAATTGGTTTAACTTCTATTCTAGTATTAATGTTTTGGGTTCTGGTATTAAAGTTTTAAATTGTTAATAGTTCTGGTAATATGTGACAACTGATTCACCCCCCACCCCCCTCTCAATTGTCTTCCGGTTATTTGAACTATCTAACAATTGATATCAGAGCTTTTGTCCTCTCTGTAGAAAGCTTAACTGCTTGAGGAAGATCCTATGGTGACTAATAGTTGAAGTTCATCCAGTTCTTCTGGAGCTATCTTTCAGAGGGATATTTTAGGGCTTGATGGAACAAATTACACAGTATGGAAGATTAGGATGGAGACTCATCTGAGATGTCTTGGCAAGGAGGTTGAGAATGATTGTAGAGCAAGAGAAGCCCTCTTGTGTGCACTTTCTGATCAATAAATAATAGGATTAACCGACAAATCATCTGGAATGGCTATATGGGATAAGTTGGAGACTCTTAATGAAGGTGACCCTATAGTGAAGATTGCTAAACTTGATGGTTACCGGGTGAGATATGAAAACCTGAAGATGGAAGAAGATGAAAGGATTACTGCATTCATGGAAAGGGTAAATGAGATTATTATGGGAATTCAATGTTGTGGTGGAACTCTAAGCGAAAATAAAATTGTTTCTAAAGTCCTAAGAGCCCTACCACCAGCTTACAAAATGAAGGCTACTACTATTAATGAGTTGAGAACAATGGATAATACATCTATCAACAAAGATACCTTGGTTGGGAAACTATCTTCTTTTGAGCTTGAAGAATTTGGACCTTCTAGAGCTATGAAGTCTGAACCTGCTTTTCATGAATCTACATCTACAACTGGTAAGAAAGACTAGAAAGATTTGTATGCAAAGGAATAAGAAGATATGAAGAGAGAAGATGTTGAGTTTGAGCAACTTGAAGCACTATTTTCTAGAAGAGTACCTAAAGGACCGGTAGGAAGTAAGTATGAAGGAAAAGCACCTTTTAAATGTTTTGCATGTAATAAGATTGGTCATTTTGCATCTAGATATCCTAAAAGGAATTCAAGATTTGAAGAAAGAGCTAGAAGATCATTTAAGCCTAACCTTGGATATCAGAACAAGTACAAGTACGAGAGAAACATAAATAAATCATGCTACATAGTGGATGAGGAAGGAATTACTAATTCTGATGATGAACCGACAAAAGAATCTGCTAGTGGTTTTGGCAATGGCAACGAATGGGTGTTCCTGGCTATCAAGGAAGATGATCCGACATTGGAAGTGAATGTACTTGAAGAGAAGGCACTTGCTATTAAAATTGAAGACAAGGATGAATGGATAATTGACAATGGTTGTTCACATCTATGACTGGAGATAAAGGGAAGTTTCCATCTTTGCAAGACTTTGATGGTGATCTAGTTAGATTTGGAGATGACAAAGCATATATGATAAAAGAAAAAGGAACTATATCATTGGATGGTAAGAACAATACTTAAAATATTTATTATGTTGAAGGTTTAAGGAATAATCTTTTGAGTGTAGGACCATTGGTAGATAAGGGATTTCAATTATAGTTCAAGGATGGAAAATGTAAAATCATTAACAGATCTGGTTTAGAGATTGCAACTGGTACACAGACAAAAGGTAATTATTTCATTTGAACTATGGTGAGAAGACATGTTTGATTACACAAATTGATGAGAGTTGACTATGGCATAAAAGGTTGTGTCATGTGAACTTTGATTGCATTGTGAAGATCAGTTCAACTAAGGAAGTTAGGGATATACCTAATATTATGAAGCCCTATAATCCAGTATGTAAAGAATGTCAAATGGGTAAACAAGTCAGAACCTCATTTAGGAGTATACAAGATAAATCAAATGATGTTCTTGATCTTATTCATACTGATTTGTGTGGCCCTGCTAGAGTTAAAAGTTTTCAAGGTGATAGATGTTTCATGCTAATCATTGATGATTATTCTAGAATGATGTGGGTTACTTTTCTAAAAGGCAAATCTGAAGCATTTGAAAAGTTTAAAATCTTTAAGGCTAAAATGGAAACTAAGACAAGATTGAAGATTAAATGTTTGAGGTCAGATCATGGTGGAGAATTCACATCCTATGAGTTTAATAACTTTTGTGAAAAACATGGTATAAGAAGATAATGTTTTGCTCCTCGGAAACCTTAGCAGAATGGAGTTGTGGAAAGGAAGAATAAAACTATCTTGAATGTTGATAGAACAATGATGATGGAAGCTAGTGTACCTCATATCTACTGGAGAGAAGCAGTGAGCACAATGGTTTATACATTCAACATAGTACATATCAAAGGAGAAACTGGTAATACACCTTATGAATTATGGTTTGGCAATACACCTACAGTTAAGTATTTCAGAATTTTTGGCAGTAAATGTTATATCAGGAGAGATGATATCATTGGGAAATTTGATCCTAGATGTGATGAAGGAATATTTCTTGGTTATTCTAATGAAAGCAAAGCATATAGATGTTATAAAAAGAGATTGCAGAGAATTGTGGAGAGTTCTAATGTCAAAGTAGATGAGTTGAACAGAAGTCAAATCAGAGTTTATGAGAAGGAACCGACAGTGGAAATGATTATATCTAAACCGGTAACACCTTTACTAGAATAGAGTGTTCAACTAGTTACTTCGACATTATCAGAGAATTCTACAGTAACTGAAGAATAGGGAAGAGGAACAGAAAGTCAGAAGACTCCTAGGTATGTGAGATTGAATCATTCAAAAGATCAAATCATTTGGGATAAGAGAAATGGAGTGATGACAAGAAGAAGACTGACAACTAATAAGGTATGTTTAATTTCACAAGTTCAACTGGTATCTGTAATTGAGGCATGTAAAGATGAATATTGGTTGAAAGCTATGGAAGAAGAATTAGATCAGATTGAGAAAAACAACACATGGACCTTGGTTCCCCGACCTAAAAATAAAAATATTATTGGAACTAAATGGGTTTTTAGGAATAAATTGAATGAGGATGGTCAAGTTATAAGAAATAAGGCTAGATTGGTTTGTAAAGGATATTCTCAGAAGGAAGGAATTGATTATGGTGAGACTTTTGCACCTGTAGCTAGGATTGAAGCTGTAAGATTATTTCTTGCCTATGTTGCTTAAAAACTACAAGGTTTATTAGATGGATGTTAAATGTGCATTTTTGAATGTGGATCTTTATTAGGAAGTTTATATTGAGCAACCTGATGGTTTTTCACTATCAGATGATACAAGTATGGTTTGCAGGTTAAGGAAAGGTTTATATGGATTGAAACAAGCACCTAGAGCTTGGTATACAAGGTTGGATAAATATCTTTTGAAGCTTGGTTTTACTAAGGGCAGTGTTGACAGTAATTTATATTATAAGATCACTCATGATGATATATTGATTATTGAAGTATTTGTTGATGACATTATTTTTGGAGGTGAAGGTAAGTTATGCATAGAATTTTCTAAGAATATAGAGAAAGAATTTGAGATGTCTATGATTCGTGAGATGAATTTTTTTAGGTTTGCAGATTACTCAAACTGACAAAGGTATTTTCATATGTCAAACTAAATATGCTAAGGAATTGTTGAAGAAATTTGGTATGGGAGATTCAAAACCGGTAAGTACTCCTATGGTTACAAGTAAAAAATTGACAAGAAAAGATGTTTCTCTATCAGTAAATCCTACAAGATACAAATCTATGATTGGAGGTTTGCTTTATTTGACTCAGACTAGGCTTGACATTATGAATGTTGTTTGTATTGTTTCAAGATTTCAGAGTGATCAAAGAGAAAATCATAAAATTCTAGTGAAAAGGATTTTTAGATACTTGCAAGGTACATTAAAATATGGTTTGTGGTACCCTAAGGATGATAACTTTACTTTATGTGCATATACAAATGTTTATTGGGCTGGAGATATTGATGACTGGAAAAGCACTTCTGGTGGAGCTTTCTTTCTTGGAAATAATTTGGTTTCATGGATCAACAAGAAACAGTCATGTACTTCCTTATCTACTATTGAAGCTGAGTATGTTCTTGCTGCTACTACATGTACACAAGTTTTATGGATGAAGCAAATGTTGAAGGTGTATGCAGGAAAAGCGGTTCAATGAAACTTAAATTGTGAAAATATTCAAAGGCTTGCCCACACACCCATGGAACTCTTGGTGCAAGTTATGGAGCCATGAGGAATAGCTCAACTTCCCAAGGAGTGTTCCATGGTTCTCTATCTCACAAGGTCCCTCAAGCCAATGCCTTTTCTCTCAGATCACTGAGCAAAGTGACTTAGGGATGACAAATGCAAGAACGAGGGATGCTTTAGATTAAATTTAATATGAATGCATCCTATTTATGCATGATTCTAACAAATGAAATAAACTAGATGATAAGATGACAAGGTTAGTAAAAAATACTATCCTAACATGATATACTAGTTATATGATTTAATCGAAGATGATAGAAATACTCTAAAATGATTATTAGATTTATTTCAATTACAAAGAGAGGCTAAATACTTGCTAAAATTGAGTATAAGTATGATGCTAAAGACTTGGATGATAAATGGATGGATGAGAGCTCTATTTATAGAAGAAACAGGGCAATGGATGGTCAAGATTGAATGATCTAATCAATGGTTAGGATTGAAAGATATCAATCCATGTTTGCAATTCTCACCAATGAAATGGTCACAATTGCCAACATAAGACTGCTTGAGAGGAGAAGTAAGAAACATTAAATGCTTGAGAAGACCTCATGGTTACCTTAGGAGGTAAAGGTTCAGGTTAGGTTAGGGCTATCCAATGGATAAAGGTTTTACCCAAAGGATAAACTCTTGTGCAAGGGTTAAAGGGATAACCATGATCAAAGCAATGAATGCTTGATGAGACCCCTGGGTTAGATGAGGGCTGAGTTAGGCAAAAACACTCTAACCATGCCACAAAGGGTTAGTTAACCATTAATGGTTTGAAAGACTTTGGGGACAAATTTGTAAGAGTCCTTCCAAATTTGGGGGTATTCAAAAAGTTAGCTTGTTGAAGGCATAAAGGCTTTAATGCCTTTGGAAGACTTTACTCCAAATTTGAGAAGTGACCTCCTCAAATTTAGGGAAAGAGGATAATTGAAGGGTTTAGGTTAATTGATTGGGATTAGGAGGATTCTAGAAGAATTTAGGAAGAGGGCTAGGAGGCAAGTGGGAGATGTAGGAAAATGCAAGTGGGTGAGGGATAATAAGATTTAATTAAAATAAACTGCTTTATTTTAATTTGGTTGTAAGTGGGGAATTTAAATAAATTAGATTTATTTATTTGGGGTGAACTATTTAATTAAATGTAAATTTAATTAAAAGTAGAGAGAAGGGATTTAATTAAATAAAATGATTTATTTAATTAAATGATATAAAAGCCTTAAGTGAATTTAAATAAATAAATAGAATAATTTATTTAATTAAATAGAGGAATGCAGATGATTTAATTAAATTATATTTAACCAAATAGAGGAATGAGAATTAAATGAACATTAAATATTCATTTAGGAATATGGTCATTTTTATATGTCTACATTTTGCCCCTCTTTGAAGTGACGTGTGTGCACATGTTGATTCAAATAAAATTGACGTGTCATCAAAATTTGATCAGTGATCAATGATCAGTGTGATGTCGTGTATTGAGATGTTCATTTCGTGCCCTAGATTTGATAAATGATGTTCCAGATTTGATAAATGATGTTGATAATGCCCCCTCGGGAGATGAATCAAAAATTTGAAAATTTGATTTGATTTGATAAATTTCATTGTATTTAAAATTTTTGTCTATCTTGAATGCGTTAATTTGATTCATCTCTCGATAATGATGTTTGTTAGGGTTAGAAGTGAGACCACACCAGATAACCCTAATTTCCGTTTACCCTATAAAAAGGTAAAAAGTGGTTTTATTTGTATCATTTGTGCTTGTTGACGTTGGAGAAAGTGAATTTTGGAGAGAAAGACAAAATGTCGATTCCCTTTGCTTCTCATCGATTCGAGCGCATTCGGAGGTATCGGAGGCCCACCACGTATGGACCACCGGTAAGTCATCAATTTTTGCCCCTTTTTGCTTTTCGTTTTGTCATTTTTAGTCATGCTTTCCAATTTTTCATGTGGATTTTAACGGTTTAGTGTGTAGTGTTTGTACCCTAGCGCATACAATAAAAGGGGTAGCGCGTAGAGTTTTAGAAATTAGGGTAGCATCCAAGTTAGGTTGGGTAGCGCATCAAGGTTATTTAGCATAGCAGGTTAACAGGCTAGCGCATAGTGGGTATAGGATAGCGCATAGGTAAGACCTAGTGCATAGGGTTGACAAGGGTTCACATGGGTAGATTAGGCTAGCGCGTAGGATAAAGTCGACAGCATAGGGGTAGATTAGAATAGTGCATATGTGCATTTCAGTGCTTAGGGTGTATTTGGTAGCGCAGGGCAGATTTTGGATAGCGCATGGCGAGCAACCCTTAGCGCGTGGATAAAAACTTTTAGCACGTAGGAAGAAAATGTTGGAAAAAATAGGATTTTGTGAGGGATGATGAGATGAATGAAGATATTTGGGGGTAAGTGGGTGTTTCTTAGTTTTTCTGGGATGGGTGCGATAGTCAGTCTACGTGTCTGCTATGTGTTGTTTTGATAAATTGTCTGATATGAGTTTCGATATGGTACTTTAATTTGGATTTTTGATAGATAACTTGATTTGATTTTCAATATTTCAAGTTGGCGTTGATTTGATGTTGATATGGATTTGATGTGGATTTTGATATGGAGTTGATTTGATATGAACTTGATTTGATATGCATTGTTTCAAGTTGATATGAATGGGAAACTTTAGTTGTTTTTCAAGTTGATATGGTTGTGAAACTTGAGTTGTTTTTCAAGTTGTTATGGATGTGAGACTTGAGTTGTTTTCAAGCTGATATGGATGTGAAACTTGAGTTGTTTTCCAAACTGATATGGATGTGAAACTTGAGTTGTTTTTCAAGCTGATATGGATTTGATACATAACTTGATTTGATTTGCGGTATTTCAAGTTGAAATGATCTGATGTTGACATGGATTGATATGATGTGGAACTTGATTAGATTTTCAATGTTTCAAGTTGATATGAATTTGATTTTGATATGAATTTTGATTTGATGAGGAAACTGATATTGGACATGTTTTGTTTGTGATAGGAGCGGCTTGGGGTTGTGAAGTCGCGAGAGCGATTTTCGAGACCATGGTCTTTGATATCATGACTGACACAGGAAGACAGGGATATTATTGAGAGATGTGAACTATCCTCATTGTTAGATATGCCTTGGTATATCATTTATCGGGGTTTATTGACAGCTTTGGCCGAGACGTGGCATAGTGACACCAACACCTTTCATTTGGCGACAGGTGAGATTACAGTGACACCCGAGGATTGCTACTGGATTTTTTGGATTCCTGTGGTAGGTGCACTTTTTCCATATGAGCAGACAAAGGAGGGCGGGATAGAGGCTCTTCGCCAGATTTTGTATGATGAGCATATTTGCGGGTATGAGATCCCATGGCAGGAGTTTATTGATTTGGATTACGCTCCTCTACCATCAGTGCTAGCAGGATTTATAGGTGGCTTCTTATGTCCTGACCGTAGGTCAAAGGGACTGGCAGTAGGATGGGGGTTGGTCTTGGAGGACATGGTGACACAAGGTCGCCAATTTGCATGGGGGTTTGCTATGTTGGCCCACTTATACAAGGACCTGCATCAGGTGGTGTACTTGGGATATGGGAGTCTATCAGTTGGGGTTACGTTGCTACAGGTGTGGGAATGGGAGCATATTCCTGCAGCGAGGCCACTTGCAGACAGAGACAAGCCTGTTGGGTGTGCTTATGCCTATGGATACTGAGGGATAGTTGTCCAGCGTAAGCTAGGCAAACTAGAGCATTGGAGATGAGTGCTTGATGATATTGACATGGTCATCTTGAGACCGTATACAAATTGTGAGGTGTGGGCAGAGAATGGGATGGAGATGGCTTATGTCTACATGTCTCAATTTTTGATAGGGCAGATGCCCTTTGTTATTGAGAGATTTCTACACAACCGAGTTTTGCGGTAGTATGGACGACAACAGGGGATACCACAGGGAGCATGCGTGTATGCTCGATGGAGGTAGGATGTGCCAGAGTGGGGACCCACCATTGATAGCATTGCAGTGGTTGAGGAGTACATGCACCTAGCCGGCCATATATGGGACTATGCCTACGAGATAGTGGATGCAGGGATGACTGATGAGTTCACAGTGCTGTTTGCGGCTCATGTGGTGGCCAGATTATCGGATCTAGCAGAGATGATTCCCACTTTTGATAACGATGAGGATGAGCAGCCTGAGAGGCTAGGGAGATGGAGAGAGGAGGGAGGTGGGAGGTGGGGATGGTGGAGGTGATGACAGTGGAGATGGTGGCCGAGGTCGACATGGAGATAGAGGGAGAGGAGATCGGAGGAGGAGAGGAGATAGAGGTGGACGCGGTGGGGATAGAGGGATACGGGTTGAGAGAGTAGTGTGGTGGGCAGTGGAGGATAGAGGCAGGGGAGGTTTGGTGATTGGAGGTGAGGGTGGTGGGCGAGTAGGGGAGGTGATGGCAGCTGTGGTTGAGACAAACGATTTTAGGTGGCCGACCCAGAGGAGGAGGTCAGATGTTTTACCCCCATCAGCACCGAGGATAGGGAGAGGGACAGGGGGTACCACGACACAGGTACCCCTGTAGATTCGGATTCCCATGCACCGTGAGGACTCTTAGATTAGATCCGTACAGTTGTCAGTGCAGCATCTACAAACAGTTGTTGGCATATCAACGTCAGATTATGCAGTTGGTTGCTGAGTGTGATACCGTTTTGGAGCGCTTGGGTTGCGTGGAGGCATGAGAAAATAGTTTGGAGAGAGTGGTGGTTGGTGGCTCGATGAGAGACACATTGAGAGAGATGCAGTATACAGCCAAGGAGGCTGAGTATTACCGACAACATTATGAGGATCTTGTTCCCAGGGAGCGAAGAGTTCCTAGTTTCACGACGATGAGATCCAGTCGATCCAGGGAAACTGGTTCAAGGACAGAGAGCAGAAGTGTGACCGGTCCCACTCATCAGGATCCACCTGGAGATCCAGGTGCTGGGACATTTGCTACGAGACTCTCACCCTTAGGAGATAGTCATACCTGAGAGACCGTCTCCATTGTATTTTGATCATTTTGTACTTTGGGATAGACATGACATATTTTGTACTTGATCATTTTTTAGATATATATATATATACTACACTGTTTTCTTTTATCCACATGTGATATTTTTGATGGATGATGCTTTCTATGTGATCTTGATGATTCTATGATGATGATGTATGAGATGTATCTTGAAAATGAGATGTATGTTAATGATAATGATGTGCAACTATTTGTAAAGTGATATGCAACTAATTGTAAAATGATATGCAATTAATTGTAAAATGATATGCAACTAATTGATCATCCACATTCTTTCGTTTGTCATTCATGTATAGTCACATATTTTTGCTTTCTTTGTGGTTATCATCATTGAGAATTGATTTGTTGGGATATATTAAAAATTTATACAAGCATAATGGTATAATTGAACCATAATGACCTGAGAAAAATTTACATGATTTTTTATTTTGCAAGATGGCACAAGCATCGAGGTATAATTGAACCAAGATGACTTGAGTACGGCTTGCATATAAAAAAACAAGATTAAACCAGTTGTATGCACAAAGTCAAACCATGTCTTCAGTGATATGCCTTGAATCAAGTCTTGAGACAAGTATTTGCACAGTACAAGTGATCGCGTCACAGACAGAAAACTAAAAAATAAATATTGGAGTCCCCATTACGTTCTCTAACTTGATGCATCTTTGAGAAAATGTAGAGGATCCAATAGTTCAAAAAAAGTTTAAGTGCAAAAATAGTCAAAACTTCATGCCAGGTGCAAAAATCTTATACTTCAGAAAATCATCCATCATGTGTTGTGAATCATTTTAAGTGATCAATGTTTGTTCTCGTGATTTTGATTTGTTTGTTGGACATGATGCTCTTAGTCTGTTGTAAGTTTTGACTTAGAATAGAATGTTGATCAATGTTGCCCCTAGCTAAAGTTACCTCCTGATCAATGTTGCAAAATGATAAGAATCCTTTTCCATTGTCGGCCAGTAATATCCCATTCGTAGAAGTTTTTAAGCAAGAGTAGGACCACTTGAATGTGTGCCACAGATACCTTCGTGAAGCTCTTGTAAAGCAGAGTTAGATTCATTATGATCAAGACAACGAAGAAGAGTACCATCTAGACCTCGACGGTACAAAGTATCAGCAGTGAGAGTATAATGGGCGGCTTGCCGGATAAAGTTGTGTTTTTTGGTTTTGAGACAGGTCAATGGGTAGGGTATTGGTTTTGAGATAGTCGTATATTGTTATGTATAACAGAGAGTCTGAATCGATTAAGGCATAGATAACATGGGATGTGGAATGGTCATAGGCTGGGGAGAACAGTTGCTCTACTAGAAACTCGTAACGACTCTGTTGTTCTAGAATTTGTTGCATTGAAGCGATAGTAGTCATTGCATCAGCTGCTCTATTGTCCAACCTAGGTATTTTCTCAAAGGTGATGTGTACAAAATATTGTTTGAAATCATCCACCATTCATTTTTATGGTAGCAGCTTGTCATATTTCGTCTGATATTCATTGATTGATGACTAGTTGTGAATCTCCGTAGACTTTTAATTCTGTGATTCTCCATTCCGCGACCATTTTGATCCCTGTAACCAGTGCCTCATATTCAGCAATGTTATTTGTGCATGGAAACATGAGCCTATATGATCTTTGTATGGTGTGTCCATCAAGAGTGATGAACAGAATGCCAGCACCCGAGCCATTTTGAGTGTAGGAACCACCAAAGTATAGGGTCCATTGCTTGGTGTTAAGAGTAAGAACATCCCTATCAAGAAATTCAATCTCCATTGGTTGTTTATCTAGTAGCGGTGCATCGGCTATTTGATATGCAATTACTTGTCCTTTAATAGCTCGACGCTCTGTGTAGTGGATATCAAATTTGCTTAGAATCATGACCCATTTAGCCAATCTACCTGTGAGAGCTGCTTTGCTGAGTAAGTACTTTAGAGGATCAATTTTTGTTACTAGCTTGATTGTGTGAGCTAGCATGTAGTGTCAAAACTTTTGAGAAGTGAATACTACTGTTAAATAGGCCTTCTCTATGAATGTATAATTGAGCTCATATCCATTCAAATTTCTACTAATGTAATAGATAGCTCGTTCCTTGTGTTCTTGATTTTCTTATGCTAGCAGTGCCCCCAATGATATGTATGTTGTTGATATGTAGAGAATAAGTGGCTTGCTTGCTATTGGTGGTACTAGAACTGGTGGGTTCATTAGATATTGCTTGATTTGATAGTGGTTCTTCACATTTGTCTTCCCATCTGAATGGTGCATTCTTATGTAGAAAATGATTGAATGGTAGACTTTTATCTGTTACTTGAGCGATGAATCGCCTGATTGACTGAAGTCGTCCTTGCAAGGATCTAAGTTGACTGATGTTCTTAGGTGGTGGCATCTCCATGATGGCTTGTACCTTTGTTGGATCTACTTTAATGCCCTTTTTTGAGACTATGTAGCCTAATAATTTCCCTGATGTAACCCCAAAGACACACTTCTTAGGGTTGAGCCTGACCTGAAATTTTTCCAATCTATCAAAAATCTTTTCTAAGATGCTTAGATGTTTTGCTCGGGTAAATGACTTAGCTAGTAAATCATCCACATAGTCCTCCATGAAGGTATGCATCATGTCATGAAATATTGTTGGCATTGCTCGTTGATAAGTTGCCCCAGCATTCTTGAAGCCAAACGACATGACATTTCAATAGTATATTCCCAAAGGACGGGTAAACATTGTTTTATCTTGATCCTCTCGAGCTATCTGGATTTGATTATAGCCAGAAAAACCATCCATTAGTGATAGCATTGCATGGCCTGTTGTGAGGTCTACAATTATGTCGATACTGGGCAAAGGAAAGTCATCCTTTGGATATGCTTTGTTGACATCTCTAAAATTGATGCATATCTTGATGTTGCCATCTGGTTTTAAAACTAGCACAATGTTGGAAATCCATTCAGCATAGTCGATAGGTCAAATAAATCCGATGTCTAATAGTTTCTTTAGCCCAGCTTTGACCATGAGTGCTACATGTGGATTCATCTTTCTCAATTTTTGCTTAACTGGCTTGGCTCCCGGAGCAATGGACAAGTAATGCATGATAAAGTGTGGATCAATCTCGGGCATATCTACGTATGACCAAGCAAAATTGATTTGCTTTTCTTTGAAGAAGTGGATAAACTCTGATTTTTCTTCCTCTGTCAGAGATTCTGCTAGGTGTATGTTTTTGGTTGCTTCTGTTGTACCAATGTTGATTGATCGAGTAGGATCAATCAATATGGGTGATCGCTCCTAATAATGTTTAGGAAGAGTGTTAAGTCTCCCATCTTTAGGTGCCTTAAAAAGGTTTTCACCTGTAGATGCATCCTTTATTTTTACTTTTTTGTGATCTAGTGTTGTCATTGACTCGTCTTCAGCAATAGATCTCTTATTTCATTCATTTTTGCGACTGAGAGACTTGGCACTCCCTTGATTGCAGATGTCGTTACCTTGTTCACTGGTAGAGTTTGTTTCCAAGTTGACGGTACATAAGTAATGGATAATGAAATTATCATTTGAAAAAATTGGTATGTCATGATTTTGAGGTTCATCCCAGTCTATGAGGTCAGGAAAGATAAGTGGTAAAGAGTCTTTGGGTGGGTCGAGTTCAGCAGTTGTAAGTGTTAGGATGGAGGTATCACCGTGGTTGGTTGGGATATTAAATAAGTTAATGATTTTGTCGAGGTCTTCGATGGTATCATCTTCTGTGTAGACTTGCTCGTAATGTCACTGCTCGTTTTCCTTGGTGTCATAGATATTCTATGGACCAAATTCAAGTAGTCTAGGTTCTGTGCCTTGTTCTTCTTGAGAAATGGGTGTATGATTGTCATTTGTAGCAATATCTTCAGTAATATTGGAACAACTACCCCATTCATATTCATTTGAATCAGTCTCAGAGGTATTATCCAAGATTCTTTCAATGTTGTGGACTGGTATGTTGTAGGGTGAAAACAGGTCCTTGATGATTGATACTAGTCTGATAGTTTTTTCTGATTCTGTATCAGATCCTGCTTCTACTCTTTGCATCTGCTCATATACTATCTCTCTTCGGGGAGGAATGATGTTATCAGGGGGTGGTTCTTCTTTGTTTGAAACGGGTTCTTGAACATGATGTACCTCTGCACAAGGTGTTTCTTCTGTTTGAATGGATGACTCCACATGTTGTTTCTCTTTTGCATGGTATTCACGTTCCTTTCGTATTGCTTCTGTTGATTCAAATAGTGCCTCCTGCCATGAGTCTTCCTTGTATTTCTTCTTTGCCTTCCACTGAGATTTTTGGTATTTGCTTGGTGTCTTCTTTGGTGGTAGAGTGTGTTCATAGCCCAATCCTATTTTGTCTTTACAAAATTGTGAAGGAGGATCTAATGGTTCTATAACGCCTTCTTGACGCTTGCCAATAGGTCCTTTGCCATTGTATCCCATTTGTTGTATGATTAGGTAGCTTTTTCCATATAGTTGTGTTGGTATAGCTACTTCCATAGTAGCTGCTCTGTCTTCTTCTTCATCCTTGTATAGCCAACTAAGGATGTCCTTTTCCTCTGATTCATGTGCTAGTGTGCCTAGTTGAATGAATTTTCCATCAAACTTGGTGATGGGCTGTGTTGCTTGATGTGTTGATATTGAAGGTAACCCATGAGATTTAGGCGATGCTGGTAAGTTGGTTAGACACAAGGATTCCAAAGAGTATTCTCCCATGCCTTGTTCTTTGATTTTCATTTTCTGTTTGAAATCCATAGATAGAAATTTAGACTTTTCTTGCTGAAGATCTGGTGCTGAGGAAATTTGTTTTTCTCTGTTATGGGGAACTAAACTATCTTGGGCTGCCCCCATAGCATTACAATGTTGAATAGGGTTATGATCTGTTGATATAGAAATCTCATGTCCATTGTAGGGGAACTTAACAGACTGGTGATAAGTTGAAGGTATTGCTTGCATTTCATGTATCCAAGGTCGACCCAATAAGATATTATATGTGAGGTCTATGTCTAAGACTTGGCACATAGTGTCCTTTTGTATTGGTCCCACTTGAATTGGCAACACCACTGTTCCTTTGGATGATCTTTCTTCATCATCATATGCTATGATAGTGATGTTTTTGCATGGATCAATAGATTGCTCAGAGAAGCCTAATGCACAGATAAGTTTTAAGGTATAGATATTGAGTCCAGCTCCTCCATCTATTAACACTCTTTTGACTTGATGTTTGTAGACCAAGACTTCAATGTGGATTGGAGTATTGTGTGGATGGATTAATGAAATATTATCTTGCTCAGAAAAGGTGAGATTATGAGGCCATGTCATGTGAGCCACCATGGCTTGGAATTTGTCAGTATCCAGATCTTGGGGTACATTTGTTTCCAATAGTGCTTGTTCCAAGATGTCCTTGTGTTTTGGTGAAAGTTTCAGCAACTCAAGTATAGATATTTGAGCAGGAGTTTTGCGCAGTTGACTGACCAGGTCATATTGAATCTTGGGTATGGTGTTTCTTGCTCACGTATGTCCCTTTAAGACATATTTTTGAGCTCTGGTGGTTACATTGATTGATTCATGTTCGCGTTTGTCCTTGATTGTCATTGGTTGATATATGATTGATGGTGTTATTGTATATGTGATTGATACGAGCTCTATGTGTATCATTTGAGGTCAAAGCTCCATCCTTGTTGTAGTTTAGAAGAGGATTCTTAAAGGCACCATGGTCACCATTTGTCTTGAGACCATCGACTATTAAATCGCCTCTAACAATCATGTCTTGAACAATGTTTTTCAATCTCATGCAATCATTTGTTTGATGTCCTTTGTTTCGATGAAAATCACAAAAGTGTGAGTCATTCCACCAGGGTGGTTTGATTTGTGGTTCAAAGTTGTTTATTGCTGGTAAGGAGATAATTTTGTTTGCCAGGAGCTCTCTGAATGTTGACTCCAATTATTTCCCTAATGGTGTGTAGACATGTTTTGTAAAGTTGTTAGTGTTACCTCGTGAGTTTGTATTAGGTCCTCGATTGGTTTTATTGTCTTGGGTATTGTTGGTGTTGTTTATGTTAAGATGATCTTGATTGGTAGTTGGTGCATAAGTGTTAGTACCTTGGTTAGCACCTTTTTGATTCTTGGTGGCCTGAGGATTACCTGATAAAGCTAACCCTGGCTGTTTGGACTTCACATAATTAGTTTCGTTTCCTCCTTCATTTCCAGTATTTTTGGTTTTGGTCCAGAACCTGGATTTGTCTAAGTTGTTGTTGTTTTGGTTATTGTAATTAGAGTTGGATGAATTCATCCCTTCTTTGAAAAATTTCAATGTTCCTTTCTTGATACATGCCTCCTCTACTTGGATGCCATTTTCAATCAATTTAGCAAAAGATGGTATGCATTGGAGTTTGAGTATGTAACTCATCTCACTATTTAAATTGTTGATGAAAATTTCCATCTTTTCCTTTTCAGGCACATCTCGAGGATATCTTGAGACCATTTGTTGCCAACGTTGAAGGAATACTATGAACGTTTCATTGTTTTTTTGTTTGGTATTGCAGACATCTAGCATGGTGATGGCATGTTGAATGTTGTAGGAATATTGAGTGATGAATTTGTTAACTAATTCATCAAAGGATCTGACAGGAGGTGTGATTTTGGATAACCATTCCATGGTTTGCCCGCCCAAGCTTCTTGGAAATAATCTCATTAAATAAGTGTCATCATGGGCAAATTCCAGGCTCATGGTACAAAATTCCTGGACATGATCATGAGGATCGTGTTTCCCATCATATTTGTCGAATTTGGGAATGTCTGAATTTGGGGGAAAAGGTACCATGTTTAACCTTCTGTCAAAAGGATAAGGACAAATTTCATTCAAGGAATATTGTACTGTTGATCCTTGTTGCATGTCTTGCATTTGTTTTTGCAACATTTGCATTTGTTGCATAAGAGAAATCAAGGGTGCATTTGTTTTCTGAGGGAAGAGTTATTCCCTCTCATTGTTTCTAGGTTGGAATGGTGTGTGTAGCGGTATGTTTTGCTCAGGGATGTTTTGCTCGGGTATGTTTTGCTCAGGGATGTTTTGCTCAAGGTCACCCAGGTCTTCTTCTCTTTGTTGTTCTTGATAAGTATAGAGGTGAGACCTTGTTCTAAAAGTTTTTGAATCAAAGTCTTCTAGAATCCTAACTTCGTTGCTTGCGAGCATGAGTAGATATTTTTCTTTGTCAGCCTCTATGAGTCTTTCCATGAGTCTTTGGAATGAGGCACTTTCTTGGCATTCCTGAAGGAGTTCTTTAGTGATCTTCGTGTCTTCTAGATTTGGATAGTCGAAGGAATTTGATAATCGTCGCCCCATATTGGACTCTAGTTGTGTTTCCCTTTGTTTGTTTTCTTAAGAACGAGTGATAGCGGGCATCTAGTAGAAACAATCTGTGATGAAGGGAACGAATTCCTCTTCTGGGTCTCATTCAGGTGTTGGTGGCTCTACTCGAGGTGTGTTGTAGGTGATGCAAACTTCTAGGAAGAAAGCTGGATTGATCTTTCCTCCTTGATTTAGGTGTTGGCCAAATGCTGATTTTTGACAGAATGCTCTACTCCTCAATGGTTCCTCGTCAAATTCATTTATTTTGTCTTGAAGATACAAGCACATATGATGGAGGAATGTTCGATGAGATTTGAAGAGTTGGTGATTGATGTATAAAAACCTATCCCATTTAGCAAGTCTCAGAGAACTGGGTTGTTGTTTCCTCAACTTAGTGTTGTGATAAATACTCTTTCTTCTCAAAATATGAAGATTAGTCATGCATATGTGATCAATGATTTTCTTTGATTTGTTTTGGATTCAGATATCTTGTTTGAAAACTTCAAGTTTTACTTCTATCAAATGAAGGTTTAGATGCCCCCTCACGACAAAGTGTGTCAAATGTTATGGGATAAGAGCTTTCCCCATATGGAAACTCGATTTGACAACTTGGAGTTTGAAACAAGTATGTTTTTGGTATAAAATCCATTTGTTTGGAGGACCTTTTGATACATGTGATGGTGTAACCTGATTCTGATAGGAAAGATGTGTTAATCCTTTGATTAGTTTTTGGCTTTTGACAACTACGTTTTAAGGAGAACTTGCTTTTTGAGTAGTTTTGATACTCTGATTTTGATTTTCTGACTGATGGAGTCTAAGTGAGGAAAAAGAGCTTCCTAAACTATTTTCAGAATTTTCAAAAATAGTTTCTATTTTGCCCTCTGTTTTCTCAGTTTTGGCTATGTGCTAAGCTACCTTTCTGATGCGCTAACTTAGACTGTTTGATTTTGGTTTGGTTTGAAAAGCTATGCGCTAATATGTCCTATTAATGTGCTAATTGTTGATCTTAATGTGCTAATGTTTGATCTTGACACGCTAAGCTGTTGTTCCAACACGCTAGAATGTTTTCAGAAAGCGCTAAGGTTTGAACTGTTGAATGCTGGGATTGTTTATGCGCTAACATTTAGAACTGATGCGCTATGTTGAAGCTTGGACACACTAATATATGGTTCCAAAGCACTAAGATGTTTCTCTTACGCACTAAACTGCCCTGGTCATTTGACTTGGTGGTTTTCTGTGATTTTCGAACTTTGTCTTTAACTATGATGGATGATTTTCTGAAGTAAGAAATGAAAGCACAACACAAAAGAGATAACCATTTTTCTTAGTCTAAACAATGAGTGTATGTTCTGCAAGGATGTGTTCAAATCCCCAGAGTTTTAATAGGTTTTGATACAAAAAATACAATTCAATCAGACTCTTTATTCAAGGGTCATCGACAATACCATAGCTCACTAGTCTCGATACTCCATCAGCTCAAACAACCTTGTCATCCCCTAGGGGGTGCCCTTTTTTTGTCTTTTGTTAGAAATCAACTCAAAGTGAATTGCTTCATAATTGAGTAGTTATCTTGGGAGATATATGGTGAGTAATCTTTGGGACGGATTCTTTCCCACCCTTGCACTATGATACTGCAAATGTTTGGATACTGACTTGGCTCAAAGTTTCTAATACTAAAGTTCATAATCAGGCTTTCTGTTCGGCCGTCAGTGATAAAATCCCTCAAGAGGCTTCCCAACCATTATAACAAAGGCTTTACATATTGTAAAGATACTGGGGGAAGGCTAATTGTTGCGCGCAACCGTTGAAAAGGATTTTCGTCACTTTCCACTTTTGATTATAGTGGGTTGGAACACTTGGCTTAAAAGTCATTCCCCACTTAGGTCATTCCCCTCACACCAGCCAAACAATGGCTTTAAGAGTTGTTAACTCCTTGGGAGGGCAAGCCTGCTAAAGGATTTAATGCTTAAAAACACTGAAAGCATAAGAGTGGTTTGGCTTTTTTATCACCTAGTTTAAGGGGAGAGCATATTCCTTCCACTTTCGAAGCAAAGAACACAAGTGTTTTTTTAAGCCTTTTATCGCAATGATTTGTTAAAGCCTACATGGAGATATTGGTCCACAAAAACATGGTATTTATTTTATTTTCTCAAATCAGTGATTGTCTATTCTAGTAAAGAAACTTGGTCAACAAAGCAAAATTTTGATTTTTTTGTCAACAAAAGAAAATCGACAAAGGGGAAGAACTTCCCTCTTTTACTTTGCATAAAATGGACAAGTGAGGTTCTTTTTTTCTTGCAATAATTAAAGTTGATCCTTTTAAACACCAAAGGATGGTGAGGTTCTTTTTAAAGCTCCTTTGCAAAAATGAAAGTTTGTTGGTTCTTTTTAAATGCCCAAATGAAAATTTTCTCCTAAGAAAGCAAGAAAGATTCTTGTTGTTGTTCTTTTTAGGTGACCAAAATGAAATGTGAGTTCAATTTTTAAAAAGAAATGAAAGAAATTTTAATAATTGAATTAACTTAGCAAAAGCTAGTAGAAAAATTAAACTACTTTAATCCTTAAGTAAAATAAAACCTAAACCTACAATCCAACTGTTAGTAACCTGCAGAAAACCAATTAGTCAGTTATCAAAAAGAGTGGTTTTGTGGACTTCCACAAGTCTAATTCTCAAGATCTCTGTTACAAATTATTTCTTGCCCTCTGTCTATGATGCGCTACAGAATGCTCCGGATGCGCTATCAGACAGAACCAACGCGCTAAGTTGTTTGCCAAATGCGCTGGATTGTTTAAATTTTCGTGCTGAAATGTACAGGAAAGATTAAAAACTCTATGTGCTAAGTAAGGGTTCCCACGTGCTAAGTAATGAGTCCAACGTGCTGAACAGTAGACCGGATGCATTGAAGTTTTAATCGGATGTGCTATCAAAGGTTCCCTACGCGTCGATTCTCATTTCCCGCATACCTGCAAAGTTGGTCATATTTAAAAACCAATTTGATTAATGGGGTCGTGCCCCACGGTGGGCGCTAGAAATGTATGCGGGAAAAGCGGTTCAATGAAACTTAAATTGTGAAAATATTCAAAGACTTTCCCACACACCCATAGGACTCTTGGTGCAAGTTATGGAGCCATGAGGAATAGCTCAACTTCCCAATGAGTGTTCCATGGTTCTCTATCTCACAAGGTCCCTCAAGCCAATGCCTTTGCTCTCAGATCACTGAGCAAAGTGACTTAGGGATGACAAAAGCAAGAACGAGGGATGCTTTAGATCAAATTTAGTATGAATGCATCCTATTTATGCATGATTCTAACAAATGAAATAAACTAGATGATAAGATGACAAGGTTAGTAAAAAATACTATCCTAACATGATATACTAGTTATATGATTTAATCTAAGATGATAGAAATACTCTAAAATGATTATTAGATTTATTTCTAATACAATGAGAGGCTGAATGCTTGCTAAAATTGAGTATAAGTATGATGCTAAAGACCTGGATGATAAAATGGAGGGATGAGAGCTCTATTTATAGAAGAAATGGGGCAATGGATGGTCAGGATTGAATGATCTAATCAATGGTTAGGATTGAAAGTTATCAATCCATGTTTGCAATTCTCACCAATGAAATGGTGACAATTGCCAACATAAGACTGCTTAAGAGGAGAAGTAAGAAGCATTAAATGCTTCAGAATACCTCATGGTTACCTTAGGAGGTAAAGGTTGAGGTTAGGTTAGGGTTATCCAATGGATAAAGGTTTTACCCAAAGGATAAACTCTTGTGCAAGGGTTAAAGGGATAACCATGGTCAAAGCAATGAATGCTTGATGAGACCCCTGGGTTAGATGAGGGTTGAGTTAGGCAAAAAGTCTCTAACCATGCCACAAAGGGTTAGTTAACCATTAATGGTTTGAAAGATTTTGGGGACAAATTTGTAAGAGTCCTTCCAAATTTGGGGGTATTCAAAAAGTTAGCTTGTTGAAGGCATAAAGGCTTTAATGCCTTTGGAAGACTTTACTCCAAATTTGAGAAGTGACCTCCTCAAATTTAGGGAAAGGGGATAATTGAAGGGTTTAGGTTAATTGATTGGGATTAGGAGGATTCTAGAAGAATTTAGGAAGAGGGTTAGGAGGTAAGTGGGAGATGTAGGAAAATGCAAGTGGGTGAAGGATAATAGGATTTAATTAAAATAAATCGCTTTATTTTAATTTGGTTGTAAGTGGGGAATTTAAATAAATTAGATTTATTTATTTGGGGTGAACTATATAATTAAATGTAAATTTAATTAAAAGTAGAGAGAAGGGATTTAATTAAATAAAATTATTTATTTAATTAAATGATATAAAAGGCTTAAGTGAATTTAAATAAATAAATTGAATAATTTATTTAATTAAATAGAGGAATGTGGATGATTTAATTAAATTAGATTTAACTAAATAGAAGAATGAGAATAAAATGAACATTAAATATTCATTTAGGAATATGGTCATTTTTATATGTTTACATAAGGATATAAAGGTGGATTGTGATGCACCGGTAGTTATTCACTGTGATAACTCTGTTGCTATTGACATATCAAAGAATCTAGTATTTCATTCTAAAATAAAGCACATATCTATCAAGTATAATGTTTTGAAGGAAAAGGTGGAAGCAAATAATTTAGACTAGTTTATGTGAACACTAAAGAACAGATTGCAGATATTTTCACTAAACCTTTGCCCAAGGAATCATTTGAGTACCTAAGAGACAGATTGGGAGTTTTTGTCCCTCCGGTAGAGACTTGATTGATGCGGTTTGGCATCAGTCCAACGTGCATTATCAAAGATACTGTTCATTTCGGCACTGATGTGGGATGCTACTTCTCAGGAGGAGTAGTCAGCTTTATGATTCAATGGTTTATGTTTTTTCTTTGATATTTTTGTCAGATTTCTGGCATTGATGTCAAAGGGGGAGAGATATTGATGTGAAAAAAGACAAGAAAGGAAAAGAAAAATTCAAAGGGGGAGAGATATGAATAAGAAAAGTAAGGGGGGAGAGATATTGACATCCAGAATTGTATGTGGGAGATTGTTGGTTGTCTTCCATTGGGGGAGACTTGTTTGGCATTTCTTGGTACTTAGATGTTTTTCACATCTAGTGTTGTCATCAATGCCAAAGGGGGAGATTTTTGGCCATTTGGTGGAATTGATTATGTGTTGCATTGATGTTTTGTCATTGATGCCAACACTAGCTGTTTGGATTCTTTACCGACACCCTTTTGGTCCTAGTAGGTTGAGTGGATTTTGGTTTTTTTGGATCTGGCATGATCTGGTAGGCTCTGGTATAGTTTGGTGATGGAATTGGCTTGTTCATGATACTCATGCTTATATTCGGTCAATTGGTTTTTATCTGGTGATCGGATGCTATCCTGCTTGCTTTGAAGCTTAGTTTCTGGTTCCAGCAAGGGTTTACCGGCAGAGCTTTTGATGAAGATCTTTATTGAATTGCATAAGTGGTGTTGGTGTAGCTTCTGGTGGAGTTTCAGGATGTTGTTGGTGATCATGTCGAGACCTGGCGGATGGAGATCATTGTTGTAGCGTGTGGACCTACACTGGGTCTCGGTTGATCTAGGTTATGGACCGACTTTCATATAACATGTGGATTGGACCTCTCAATGTGTTTCTGAGATGTCTTGGATATTATTTTTTTGGTGTAAGGCCGGCATGGTTTGTAGTTATGTAATTGGTTTATTATCTGGTGGTCGACCTAATTATTTATGGTCGAGGGTTTGTATATATAGATGTAAGATCTCATTGTAGATCATCATGGTTATGTTAGAGGTCATGGTCAAGGAATGTAATGTGCGAATAATGTAATATCATTCAGGCAGAGGATTTGGTCGATCATTGGAGATCGAATTGGGTTTATATAAGAGGATTTAGTCCTCCGGTATTGAGCTTAACCAGAACTGTACTCAGGCATAAGAGATGCTATCTTTTGCAGTTCAACACTTCTTCGGATTGTAGTCTGGATTTCTATGTAGTCAATGAGGCTCCTTTTGTGATGAGAAATGCGCTCTAGGTTGTTGGCCTTCTTGCAAGTTCAGGTCCCTCAATTGTAATTCACATACTTATTGTGGAAGTATTATCTGACTGTGGGTAGGCTTCCCACTGTGGTTTTTCCCTTTACAAGGTTTTTCACGTATAAATCTTGGTGTCATGTGGATGGTTTTTATTCTGTGATTATTGTTTATGCTTAATTGGTTTAACTACTATTCCTATATTAATGTTTTGGGTTTCAGTATTAAATTTTTAAATTGTTAATAGTTTCGGTAATCTGTGACAACTAATTCACACCCCCCCCCCCCCCTCCCTCTCAGTTTCTTCGGGTTATTTGAACTATTTAACAGACTCATCCATTGAATATTTTTGTTAGTGTAAATAATTATTCATCTTGGATATTATTACACCTTACTTAAGCTTACTTAGGAAATGCATTTCATAGTAGTTTGGGTATGAGACACTTGGGTGTTTGTGTCATATTGGGATAGTGTGTGTAGGAGAATTTCCACCTTTTATGGTGTTGATCTTGTTACTACTTTATCATATCCACTTATTGTGGAGTGATAATTCCACCTTCGGTGCATGATCCACCTCATGTGGAATATTATATTGTTTCTCCTACCTACCACACCTATTTCCTACCTACCCTTGTTTCTTATTGAGCTACATGTCATTTTTGTGTGCTCGCATATCCATATAGCCTTGCCTATATAAGAAGGCTCATCTACATTGTATGTAACAATGCTTGATGATCGATTTGATCAGTATTTTCATCTTGATAGAATACAGTTTATTACTATCATACATTTTGTTCTCTCTTATTTTTGCTTGTCATTGCCTCTAGATCTTTACAAAATCTCACATGTTATCAGAGCCATTAGAGTGTCATTGCTTTGCCAATTGAGAGAAATTTGATGCTACTTAGGGTTGTGTATTTTGGAGCTTTCTATTGCAGGTTATTATTGAAGCTTGATGGGTAAAATCTGAGGTCACGTTGGATTGAGGAGGTCTAAGAAAGTCAGTTTTGCCTTTTGTTTCATCCAAATCAAACTTTGGAGGCCAAATTTAGAGGCATTTGAAGTTTGAAGCTGAGACGGAAATTTTTCAGAAATTATAATTTTGTAGGCAATTTTAAAATAGCGATATCTCACTCATCTGGACTCCTTTTTTTGAGCAATTGTTTTTGTTTTGGGGTAGAATTTTGTGATCTGTACAATGGTGCAAGAGGTTTCTGATTTTTGAATACAGATTTTTCTGAAATCGTGAAATCCTAATTTTTACAACTTTGGAGGCTTCGTTTGGGCTCATATGGACTCCTTTTCAAGTGTCGTTTCTTTTGAAAGTGCATAATTTTTTGTCTACTTTCATAATATGCCATTTGTTTGTAGTAATTTTGAGTAGAAATTGTACTTTCAGTATTTGGTCATTTTTTGGCCTATTTGGTACTTGTATTTTGCTTGGATCTCAATTTAGATCACTAGTAGTATTTGTTGAAGTCTTTTATATCTCATTTTGAGAAGTTGTAAAATTGAAATCAGAAATCCACCTTGCCTTATTTTTCAAGTGGCCTATTGTACACGCACTAAGTATAAAGTACCAAATCATGATTTTTTTTGGGGGGGTTCTTGATTGAGTAATTTGGGGGGGTGTCTTATGTGATTGTGCCTCTCTCTATCTTGTGTTTTTTCTTTTTGCTGCTATGGGTTCTCCTAAGTTTCCTCTCTTAACTCCTCATAATTATGCTACTTGGAAAATTGATGCATGGAGTAAACTTATGGAAAAAAGAATAACTCATTAAATTGATGGAACTATTATTGCTCCCGCTAATCCTAAGGTTGATCATGTTGGTCACTTGGATTGGCTAACTAAAAATGTCATGGCAATTGGTACCTTAAGGAAGTATGTATCAAAGGATCTCATTTTTCATATTGAGAAATGTACTCTAATCAAGGATGCTTGGAAAAAGTTTCAAGACTTGAATGGTCAAGTTGATGAGATTAGGGGATATCAGATTGATAGTGATCTCACCATAATAGATCCCATGAACTTTGATACTATACAAGATTATGTCACTAAGGCAAAAGAGTTGAGGGTGCAACTCAAGGATTGGGGCATTGATAAGAAGGATACTCAATTGATCTTCAATTTCATGGGCAAGCTTCCACAAGAATATGTAGCATTTGTTTCTAGTTTCTAAACCAATAAGATGACAATGGGTTCAAGCTACACAATTCCTACATTTGATGCTTTCACTGAAATGTTGATAATGGAACAAACTAAGTTGATAAGAATGGGCATTCTTAAGGCTTAAAAGTATCAAGCACTAGTGGCAAATCAAGGGAACAAAGGAAATCAAGGAAAGGACAACTCAAACAAGAAGAAATTGCAATCAAAGTCTAAGGACAAAGCATCACCTTCTCCACAACAAGGAGATTCATCCTCTTCCAAGAGGGACAATTCACCAAAGAGGGAGAGACCTACTTGTGCCTATTGTAAAAATTTTGGTCATGAGGAGCATCATTGTCATTCTAAGAAGATTGATGAGATCACACAGATCCTCAAAAAGCATAACAATGATTTGCCTAGTGTCTACAAGAAGGATGACTCATCAAATTCCACTTCCTCACAATCAAAAGGAAAAGGGAAAGAATTCATGGCTTCTAAAAATGGGAAGACTCACTCTTTTGGGACCAAAAAAGGAAAATCTCTTTGTGCTACTACAAGTCATGATTTAGGGAGATGGCTTCTAGATTCAGGGGCTTCTCATCATATGGCATCTTCGCAGTCTATGTTCTCTACATTTGAGTCTTGCACCATGCCACAGATTTTGATGGGCAATCATACATACATGGATGGGATTGGGAAAGGATCTATTTCCACTGGGGATAACTCCTTCAATGATGTGTTGTGTGTACCCCATTTGACAAACAATCTCCTTTCCATCTATCAAATCACACATGGTGCAACTAAGAGAATTATGGAGTTCACGCCTGAGTCAATTTTTATTAGAGACTTGGAGACTAGAGCTATCATTGTGTCTGGGGTGGTTGATCATGCATCTCGGTTATACTCAATTTCGGGTTTTGTTGATGATAATGATTTCACATATGATGATTCTTCACATGATGATCACACTTCTTGTGATGATTTAGATTTTGAGGAGAACTTTGGGTACTTGAACTTGGGGATTCTCACATGTTGTAGACTTAAGTGCATTCCCCTAAGTTGCACTTAAGGGGGTGTTGGTATAAATAATTATTCATCTTGGATATTATTACACCTTACTTAAGCTTACTTAGGAAATGCATTTCATGGTAGTTTGGGTATGAGACACTTTGGTGTTTGTGTCACATTGGGATAGTGTGTGTAGGAGAATTTCCACCTTTTATGGCGTTGATCTTGTTACTACTTTATCATATCCGCTTATTGTGGAGTGATGATTCCACCTTCGGTGGGTGATCCACCTCATGTGGAATATTATATTGTTTCTCCTACCTACCACACCTATTTCCTACGTACCCTTGTTTCTTATTGAGCCACATGTCATGTTTGTGTGCTCACATATCTATATAGCCTTGCCTATATAAGAAGACTCATCTACATTGTATGTAACAACACTTGATGATCCAGTTGATCAATATTTTCATCTTGATAGAATACAGTTTATTCATATCATACATTTTGTTCTCTCTTATTTGTGCTTTTCATTGCCTCTAGATCTTGACAAAATCTCACAATTTTCAAATTCATTGTCAATCTTCTCCAATTGATCAACATAAAACCTAGTTAGTGATTCATCCACATCATAAAAATTATGAAAAGAATGAGGATACATGAAATCATTTGTTGGATTAGAGGAACCACCAACATTCTCATGAAATAAGTTATCCAAATTAGGCTCTATAAGCTTAGTAATTAAACCTTGGGAAGGCTTAATTCTACAACTTCTTCTCATGGTAATATTGTAGGTGGGACTAATGGTAGTAAAACTCATGCACAAAGGAGGAAAATTTGAATTTGAAATTTGAAAATTGTGGTTTAACAATGTAAAATTTTGTAAAGGTGATTGACTATCCAGTTGATTAAGAAATTTGATTTGCAAATTTGAAAGATAAATGCTTCTAAATAATAGCATAACATATCATAAATATCAGATCTAAAAATATATTTGAAACATTATGCAACCCACAATTAAATTTTAGAATTATAAATTAGGGTTTTTCTAAATTCAATCACTAAATTTATGTAATTCAATTGAAAATCACATCTATGAGTGCAAATTTGAATTTGAAATTGCATAAATGATCACATTTGAAATAATGAATCCCTATTAGACAACCCACAAGCTCAATTTTAGAATAAAAAATTAGGGTTTTTGTGAATTTAACCTCTATATTTTTGTAATTTAATTGAAAAATAAACTTGCAAATGTAAAATTGAATTTGTAAATGCATGAAAAATTAGATCTGATAACATAAATAAAAAATTAAGGTGTAAGATGTCGGGTTCACCAAAAATGTGATGGTGAAAAATTAGGGCTTCACCTAATAATGTAGTAAAACCATTATTTTTTTCTCAAGTACAATTACATTAAAGAGAGGTGAATCCAATATATCTAGCCTCAATCCAATAAATATAGGGCTGAGAATTTTGAGCTACTGTTATAAAAAAAATCCATGAAGTTAGATCTAAGCAATGTGTGAGTGTCCGGATCTGTTCCCCAAAGGTCGTCCTGAATTGTTGGGACTAGAATGCTTGTCGCTTTGGTCCTCCAAACTTTTCACTGTCCAAAAGAGAATCTATTCGTCTCTATGAGTAATGTCAACCTTGAAAATTGTAGCTTCGCACTTGCTCCTGCACATAGTAGAGAAGGGAAATTTGTTGGGAATAGGGGTTTTCCTTAGGTCAAACCCCGGTTTTGAAATTAACCATCAAATAGAATTGAAATATAAATGAATTGTTGTGATGGAAATGATTTCCTTTTGAGGGAAATGATGAAAATGTATAAAACACTAATGATATACCTTTTATGAAGTTTTGTTTGTCATCACAAGGAATTGGGGGTTCACGTAGTCTTCATAAAACATAGAACATGAATGTCATCTCTAATGCTTCACTTTTGCTCCAATGCTTGAAAGGAGATTGATTGCTTGATCACTTGAATTTTAATGAATGCTTTATTGCTTGATATGAATGTGTGATTAATAGATGTTGAAATGAGAGGGGTAGACATCCTTTTATACATGCTTGGTCGAAAAATAAATCAATTTTTTGACATGGGCCAACACGAGATCCAGATTCTCACCCATTTTATGTTACCATTGAGAGGCCTCAAAATGGGCCTTGATTAGGAGGACCAGAGCGAGGGCGCTCTGGTCCTAACCAATTAGGGACTCAAAAAAAAATTATTTTTTTTGGGGGGGGGAGGAGGGGGAAGTGTAGGTGTTGAAAATATTGAGTTTGGTGCTTGCTATGAGCATAATCATTGCTTCAATCAGGCCTTGGGGGATGAACGCCAAGGTGAGGGCCCAAATGGGGACAAAATTGTAAGGGAGTACAATTTAGGATGCTATAGGTTCACATCATATTTTTTTTCCAAGGCACCATAAGGATGGTTCATTTGTGGATGAAAATTTTATCTTTACTATTTTTTTCTTTTATTTTTTATGCAACATCAAATTCTTTAGGCATGAAAGCAATTGAGATAAATAATATCTATAGATTCCTCTAGCTCCTAGCCATCTTGTGTGGCCAACTTATATGCCCCTAGCTCAAATTTTATAATAATGACATAAAAATAGTTAATTAACCTGAAAATTGGCCTTCTTTTCAATCTTTATTGGTGTTTATTTTATTTTTGTAAGGATTGGATCACCAACTTCAAATTCTTTGGACTCAATAAGCCTATTGTTAGTTCTATGTAACCTCTTTTGATATGCTTTCAAATGATCAAGTGCCTTGGTTTTCATCAAGAAGCTCCAAGTAATGAGGACATGTAACTTGATGTTCCTCTTCATTTATTAAGTCATGCAAAAAGGTATGCATAGATGTTAGTTCAATCTTAATGGATAAAATGGATTCATCTCCAAAGAAAAGGGAGGGTGATCCCACAATATTGTATCCCACTTTTTTTTGGCCAAAGTAGGACATCAAAATTAAAATTTAACAAAGTTTTACTGTTTGTCACCTATAGCAACTAAACTCTTAATAATGTAAAGATGACAATGTGAATTAGTTACTTTTAAGATTTTGTGTAAAGATTCTAAATATATATTAAAAAAATGTAAGATTTTTGGCTAATTTTCAATAGCTTATTTTTATAACTAACAATATTCTAAAAAAGTGTTATTTGTTTCATAACAAAACTTTCTTTTACAAAAATGATTAAATTATAAATTTTTAAACATAGATTGGTAACACCAATATCTTGTGTGCACATATTTTTCATAATTTTTTGTTTCATATTTATTTGTTTTGGATTAAGGCAAAAACAGGTTTTGAAGGGGCCCTGAAACCCTTTACATAGAAGATTCTAAAAGGATTGGAATCAACACAAAAAAATAAAATCCAAAACAAAACAGGCTGTAGAGGATAGAGCAATATATTTAGTAGCCAAAGATCAACCAAAAAACCAAACTAACAGCAAAAAACCAGCAAAGACCCACAGACCAGCAACCAAACAGAGACAGAACCAGAAAAACAGTGAGTAGAAATTACATGAGCCTCTTAAGGGTCTCAGCAACCTCAGCCTCCAGAAGACTCATTTTGTCAGCAGCAGACCTAATATCTTTGTAGTCCAAAGTCTGAGTAGCAGCTTTCTTCTTCAGGTTCCCCCTAGTCTGCTTACAAGGGCCAGAATCCACCTAAGTATTATCTTTGTCCTCATACACACTGATAAGAATCTTGTCCTGACTGTCAATATTATTCACCATAATGTTCATAGCATCAACAATCTGCTTGACAATTCTGTGACTATTAATGTTTTATATTTATTTGTTATTAATGTTTGATGTGAGATTAATTATAATTTAGACATAGCTTTATTTCATAACATAACTTTTTCTATGTATATAAAAAATAGTTGTGTTATGAAATAAAGCTATGTCTATTTATTTATAATTATAGTTGTTGGCAATAGTGACTATGTGTTGTCATTGATGTCAACACTGTATCCCGGTTGGATATGGTTCTTTCCCGGTTGGTTATTGTTATCCTGATTGGTTTTTGGTCCCGGTTGGACTTGGTTTTGGCTGATTTTGATCCGATATGATCATATCCTTGGATTTAGTTTTGGATGGTTATTCAGGATGGTTACATACTTTCCATATTCAGTTGGTTCATGATTTGGTGATCCGGAAGCTATTGCTTATGTTCTGGATTACCGGATGGTATTTCTTGGTATCGGTTGGCTTTTCCGGTTGGTGATATTTGATGATTTGGTTCGGCTTACTGTATTGGTTCCTAATGTTCTGAAGGTGCTTCTTGATCATTTCCTAATTATTTGGTGGATTCACATTAGCTGACATGATGATTTGGTGGTCCTATTTGGATACGGTTGATTATTCTGTGTTATTTCAGTGAGGGTTTCTACAGGCTGGTGAAACATGTTGGAGATTGGTCTTAACGTGATTTTCGACGGATATAATTGTTTGGGAATTTGAATTAGGTCCATGCTATGTAATGTAAATCATAATAATGGTCTGGCGGTATCGTTTGATGTAATTTTTGTAACTATAGGTTTATGGGTTTAGGGTTTAGCCGACCTTGTTATCAAGGTTGATGATCTGTATTTATAGGTGACTTATTTATGTAATTTGGTATGGTATGGTTATGTCTGCATTATTAAATAGAGATTTATGTGCGAATAAGGTTAGATCATTTAGTGAAGGTTGTGAAGAATTTGGTGTTGTAGGGTAGACATCAGTGCTTAATCGGAATTGTATCAAGCATTAGGAGATGCTACTTTCATAGTTCATTTCCTCTGAATTGTAATTTGATGTTTATGAAAGTCGGTGAGACTTCTTTTTGTGATGAGCAGTGAGCTCTAGGCGGCTGGCCTGATTGTAAGTACAATCCCCATTATAATTATTTCATATATTGTTGCAGAAGTATTATCTGATTGTGGGTAGGGTTTCCCACTGTGGTTTTTCCCTTTATCGGGGTTTACACGTCAAAAATATTAGTGTTGTGTGATCTGTTCTTTCAAGTTTTATCTTTCACTATGTTGTTCTTATCTTGCTCTAGTAAAAGGTTTATAATTTGCTTTAACTGTTAAACTTGTGGAAAATTGATTCACCCTCCCCCCTCTCAGTTTTCCTCTGGTATCAGAACATTCTAACAATTGGTATCAGAGTGAGGTCCTCTCTACAGAAGCTTAATTGCTTGAGGAGATCCAATGGCATCAACTTCTACATTTAATCCTTACCGAAAGGAGAGTCCCAGATTTGATGCTACAAATTACAAATTATGAGAACAAATGAAGATTCATCTAAGATGTCTTGGAGCTGAAGTTTGGGAGATAGTAGAGAAAGGGTATACACCTCATGATCCTAATTCTGAAACACCAACACCTCCTAATGAGCATAAAAGAGCTGATAATGATGTCAGAGCGAAAGAAGCTTTTTTAAGTGCCCTATTAGATGAGAAGCTATTGAATGTCATACAATTGGAAAATTTAAAGCAGATCTGGTTGAAGCTTGAAACTTTTTATGAAGGTGACCAAGCAGTCTAGATTGCAAAACTTGAAGGTTACGGGTGAGATATGAAACTTTAAAGATGGAAGAAGATGAGAAGATAAGTTCTTTCATGGATAGAGTGAATGAGATTGTCATGGGAATCAAATGCTGCGGTGGAAATGTCACTGTGGATGAGGTTGTGTCAAATATTCTGAGAGTTCTACCTCCGTCTTACAAAATGAAGGCTACTGCAATTAATGAACTCTCGACAATGTCAAGTACCCATATTACCAGAGATACATTACTTGGTAAGTTGATTGCTTTTGAACTTGAGGAACTTGGAGATGAGAGTGCTACTAAAACTAAGATTGCATTTAAAACATTTGCCTCCAGTGAGCAGAAGATAGACTGGAAAGAGTTATATGCTAAAGATTTGGAAGACATTGAGAGAGAAGATAGAGAGCTTGAAGAGTTGGAAGCCCTAATTGCTAGAAGAATCCCTAAAGGACTGGATGGAAGTAAGTATGAAGGAAAATTTACTTTTAAATGTTTTTCATGCAATAAAATTGGTCATTTTACTTCTAGATGTCCTGAAAGAGCTGCTAGGAATCAAGAAAGATTTATGAGAAGTTATAAGCCTAATATGGAATATTAGAGCTGACCTATATTTATAAGGAATAAGGATAAATCATGTTACTATGCTAGAGATGATGATTTTGGTATTACTGATTATGATGATTATGATGACCTATAAGTGGATCCGGTAATGGAAGCTCTGGTAAAAATTGGGTCTTTATTGCTATTAAGGACTGTAGTCACACAAATCTGTCCAGCTTAATTAAATAAATAAATGCTATTTATGTGATTAAAAATCCACTAGCCATCAATTAATTAAATTAATATTTAATTAATTCATCCCCAAACATTTTTCTATTAATTAAATAAATTATTCAATTTATTTTAATTAATTCATTAAATCAAATTCCAATCAATTAAATAAATAAAATCTATTTATTTAATTAAATCCCCCTATTACTCTTTTAAATAAATTAAATAAAAACATTTATTTAAATCATTATCCCCCCCCCACTTGCATTTTCCTATAAATGCAACTTGCACTTATTTATTGAAATAAACTAATTTTATTTTAAATAAAAATCCTATTTTCTCTCACCCACCAAATCCAATTGCAAAATCTAATCCCCTTCTAGATTCTTCTAACCCCTTCTTAATTAGCCTAATCCATCCCCTAATTATTGTCACATTCCTAAGCAAAATGGAGTCACTTCTCAAAGACTTCAAAAGTCTTTGAAAAGCATTTAATGCTTTGTGTGTTCAACAAATTAACCCCCAAAGTCTTCAAAAACCACTAATGGCTCTTACATGACCATTTATGGCTCTTACATAACCATTTATGGTTATTTCAAACTTGTCCCCCCAAGCATTTATTGCTTTGACCATATTTATCCTTCTTGCTTTTGCACAAGAATTTATCCATTGGATAAAAGCTTTATTCTTTGAATAAAGAGTTTATTCATTCAATTAACCTTGACTTTAACTCCCAAAGTCATGTCAAGCATTTAATGTTTATTCCCTCTCCTCTCAACCTATCTCACATTGACACTTGTCATCCTGGGATTGGGTTGAAAGCCCTCACATGGATTTGAAATCATTCAATCCTGACCCTTGTTGAGATTACTCAATCTCAACCATCCATTGCTCCATTTTTCCTATAAATAGAGCCCATTTCTTCATAATCCAGATCCTGAAAACTTGTATGCATTTAACCTATAGGCATTTTAGAGAGCATTTAGCATAGCAAACTAATATCTTTGTTATTTTAGTTAAAATCAATCATTTTAATAGCATCTAGTATTTTAGTTTTTCATTTCCCATTTGAAGCAAAATACTCAAATCTCAATCCTCCATAAGCATCCATAGTGCAAAAATTTGTTGAGAGCTACACTATTTTGGAACTTGGAGAGGAGAGGAACAAAGGAGAAGAAGCTAAGAGCATGTTAGGAGGTATTTGGAGATGCCTCATCATATTTGCTTCTTTAGTTAAATATGTTTTCATGTTTTTAGTATCTCTTTTGATATGCCTGTTTAGATTAGTTTTTGATTGATTAACACTAACGATTCCTTGTGTCTTGTGTTGTTTGTCATTTGCTAACCTTGTCCATTTAGTAGGGCATCATTTGGTGAACCCGACATGAACCCAAACACCAAAAAGATCATTTTTTTTAACCAATAACATGTTTGAATGTTGAAATTGTCACAAGGTTGCGCTTTAGCGCTATTGAACTCGTTCTAGTGCTATTGATACTTGTTGTTCTAGTGCTATTGTTCTTACAATAGTGCTATTGTATCAAGTTTAGCGCTTTTGACACTGTTTTGGTGCTTTCGAAACTGTTTTGGCGCTATTGACCCTATTTCGGCGCATCTGCCTTCTCTGTCTTTCTTTTTCTTTTAGCGCGTTTGTGTTAAATAGCGCTTTTGTTCAAACACAGACTAGCGCTATTGTAATAGAACGTTGTAAAAAGGACCTTGTAACCGAAAAAGTGAAAGTTTTTAGGCTTGTGGAAGCCCCCCTTAGACATGGATTTTACTAACCGGTTGTTGTTTGTGCAGGTTTAAAACTCACCCTTAAAAAAAATCACAAACTTTATTTTGGTGCTTTAAAAACTTGAACAAACAAACTTTCCTTGCTTTCTAGTTAAGGCCACTTGTTTCTTTGGTGCATTAAAACTGAACAAAACAAACATTTGTTTTCTTGCAAGTTAGGAAACACACTTCATTTGGCGCTTAAAATCAACAATTCCATTTTCTTGCATCAAACTAAAGAATTTACAATCCACACTTCAATTTTTGGTGCACATAAAATACACAATCCACTTGTTTTGATTTTTGCAAACGATTTTACTTCATGCAAACGTGTTTTTCATTAAGTTGACCAAGATTTCAAATTCTAGTTTACTCAAACATATTGCCTTTGAAGTTAAAATGAACACCATGACTGTTGGAGCAACATCTCCAAATAGTTAGATCACATTGCAATAACAGATTAAAAAGAACAAGTGTTTTTCGTGCTTGGCACACTTGTAAAAAGGTTGGTCGAGTGGTCCTACTTCTAACACACACTATCCTCTCCCTTGGCTTTTGTGGTCCTAGGTGCAAGAGAAAAGTGTTAGTAACACTCAAAAATTTTATCTTTTTAAGAGAGGCCTACCAAGAGACACATCACTCTTGGGAATGACCTCGCGCGGTAAATCCTTCGAGCCGCTATAAAAATCAGGTGAGAGCGAAAGTTGTAGCCTTGGGTATAGTTGTTCCTACAGTGTAACTGGCCAAAAGGACAAATGGGCCCCACCACCAGTTACAAGGCTCTTAAGTGAGTCACTGCAGAATGAATTTATGTCCAAAAATATCAAACATGACTAAATACCTTTAAGTAGTAGCCCACCTGTTCTATTGATTGAGGATATTTGCGATATAATTTAGTGCAAGAGCATAGATGGTTTTGCTCCCAAGATACTCACCATACTTATTTCCTTGAGTAGAAACATAGCTTTTTGAAAAGTCACTTGTGGCTTGATAAAAGTGGTGACTCCCCCATCATAGGGATCATCTATTTGTTATGCTCGTGCAAGACTTAGTATATCACATCCTTACCTACCACGGCGAGATTCATAAGGTACGTAGTACCAAAGTCAATGAAATATCAAGATGTGGGCTAAATTTATCACAATTGGCCATTTGACCTTAGGGATAAAAAGTGTTTGAAGTGTGTTCATTTTAGTCAAGACCAAGTACAAATTGAGCTGACTTCAGGCTTTGGAAATACACCTTAAAAATACATCTAAAGGAAGGGTCATATACAAGTCCAAGGATTGGGTTGATCTAGACCCATACTCATTTGTACCTTTGGGGGAAACATTCTTGTGTTTGTGTGCTTGCTTTGTTTTCTTGTCAAAGAAAAATAAGAAAATCACTTCCAAAAACAAAGTATTCATCCAACCAAACACATCAAAAACAAAGTGCAAACAACAAGAGTATCAAAACTTTATGACCATTCTTCACATCTTGCGAAAGAAGAAGCATCATCAGAATATCAACTTAAAAAGAAGACCATTAAGCTCAAAGGCTTTGATCAAAAGGAGGAAATTCTTCTATATAAATAGACAAATCTTTGTCTCCCATAGAGTTTTTCTGCGTCACATGCACCTTTACCTTCAAGGCAAAACAAACAAATTTGATTCAGAATCATTGAACCGTAGAGCTTTTATGCAATATAGAGCTCTGAGTTATCACAAAAATCAAGGAGGTAAGATTAATCCCAACTTTTTCCCAAACGTCTGTATCACATACAACACAGCTCGAGAAATACCACCAACACCTGAAAGAGAAGAGGGAGAGTTTGTCCCATTTGTGACACAAAGTTTTTATTGAAGTTGAAAACATTTCATCCATTATCTTACTCATACATCATCACTTCATCATCAATCCGTCCCAACTCTCAAAACATTAAGAGGTTCTTGTCCCAAGTTCTCTTTTAGATATTGCTCGAAATCAAAAACATCACATCACTTTTTAGATTGTTTCTACATCTAGGATAAGCTCATCCTAAGAGACACATCTACGCAGGTTAAAACTAGTTCATGAGTGAATCCTCTCATTACTAGGTAGTTAAATCTGTAACACATCTCAGATTTCTCTACACCTTATCACATCAAAACTTATCAAACAAGCAAGCAATTCAAAGAAGGAATTTCAGTTACATCCACCTTAAAAGTGCTAGAGATCCACGTGCAACACAATTCACCAACCATCAATCTTTCATTTCATCAAACAACTCATCATCATTTTCACACAACTTCAACAAAAGCTTGTAAAACAAAATGGCCCAAACCCGATCACAGTCAAGGCAACAAGAAATAGAAATGGAAGAAGAAGAAGAGGAAAATCTCAATGAATTTCAAGAAGCACTTGGAGGAAATGCGAATGACGAAAACCCAAGTACTCCTACTCCTACAACAATAGAAAGGGCCCAGCATAACCCTCTCTTTAACAGACTTTTTGATGAAATACTCAGGAGCAATGCGGATGCTCACTTCTTAAAACTCACTCAAGAAGGAGCAAAACTCCCCTCTGACTTTGATCTGGCCCAATTAAGACAAGCATCAGAAAGACAAAGTCACCATGAAGAGGAAAGAGGTAGAGATCCCATCAGGTATAACATTCCTCGAGGTAACCCACCACCTCCTCCTCCAAATGAAATGGAGATGTTGCGGCAACAAGTCAAGAATCTCACCCAACAACTTCATAGTGGTGTCAAAACTAACCAATTCTCACTCAATGACATTTGTCCCTATCCTTTTGATCGGAATCTTTATATGCCACCCTTTCCATGAGGATTCGAAACACCCAAATTCAAAAAATATAGAGGAAAGGGGGATCCCTGCGATCATGTCAGAGAATTTCATTCCACTTGTCTCGAAGTAGCATATGAAGATACATACCTAATGTGCCTTTTTCCCCAAAGCTTGGGAGGAACAACCACATCATGGTTTTCCCGACTATTAGGTGGCATTAGAACATTTGAGGAACTTATCTAGAAATTCCTCGCTCATTACTCTCATAACATTGAACGCGACATCACCATGGCTGATCTGTGCAACACTAAACAAAAACCAGGTGAACTATTCTCAGTATTCCTGCAACGATGGCGTCAAATGTCTAGCAGACGTTCTCTTCAGTTACCTGAACGAGAACTAGTGGAAATATTCATTTCCAACTTAAAAGAAGAAATGGAATTTCACCTGGATGTCAAAGACACAGACTCTTTTAACGATATGATCACCAAGGGTTTGAAGTGTGAACAGGAACTCATCAAGAAAGGACTCATCAAAATCTATAATGAACCAAAGGATGGTCCTCACCCATGCTTCAATAGTGATAAACCAAGCTTCTGGAACAAAAACAAGAATATCGTCAATGATGGGGTTGTGGATGCCAGGACTATACAAACTGCACAACCTGTGGTTCGGTTTGCAGGACAAAATCCTCCACCTCAGAATAACACAAATGTCCCTTCAAATCAAGGTTGCATCACATCTCACGATGAACCAAGACCTCGTCAGCAAAAACAAAAATGCACATACACTCCCTTAGGGGAACCCATTGAAACAGTATTGCGACAACTCATTTCTCAAAATTTGGTCACCCTACCAAAAACATCAAACTATGAACCTCAGGTCAAACCTGCATGGTGGAGAGCTATTGAACGCTGTGATTTCCACCAAGGAAGAAGACACAAGACAAGTAATTGTCACCGATTGAAAGATCTCATTCAGGATCTTATTGATCAAGGAGAAATTGAAATAGAAGGACATGACCCAAAAACAACCAATAATGATCATCTGATGTTCAAAAATCCACTTCCATCACAAGATCAAAGGGGTCCTTCCACTTCCAAGCGAGGCACTGATACCACGGATTATACACAAGCTGCATATAATTATACTGTAAATCACTTGTATGATGCCAGTGAACAAGTTGCAACTATAACCTTCAAAAATCTCAACTCAAATTGCAATGTTGTTACACGTCGTGGCAAGGTCACCATAAAGCCAGCTGCACAAGGCACCACCTCCATCCCAAAGCAGTACAATCTTGTGGAACAATTAGACAAAACGCCTGCGCTTATATCCATTTTAGAACTATTGTGCCTATCGCCATCCCATAAAACTATCTTGGATCAAGCACTCCAAGAGGCGTCAGTCCTTGCAAACCTGAATACAGACCAATTTCAAGCCATGGTTGGAAGTCTAAAGTCATCACCTTGTCTCACTTTTTCCGAAAGTGACAACTCTTCCTTCCAACAACCTCATAACGCTTCGCTACACATTGAAGGCTTTATCAACCAACATAGGATCAAGCGAGTCTTGATCGATAATGGAGCAGGCCTGAATATTTGTACACTACAGTTGGTCACAGCATTGGGATATGCAATAGAATCAGTGGGTCCCTGTAAGAAGATCACAATCAAAGCCTATGATGATGCGGAGCATTCCTCCAAAGGAGCTGTGGTACTACCAATTCGAGTGGGCCCTAAGGTAAAACACATCATCTGTCAGGTTCTGGACCTTCCTCTGCCATATAATCTATTGTTAGGAAGACCTTGGATACATGCCATGCAAGTCGTTCCATCTACCTACCATCAATGTATCAATTTCCCACATAACGGTGTAGAGATCACAATCCTGGGCGATGCAAATCCCTTTGCATATTGCCATAATATCAGCCATCAACCAGAGATTACCGTTCCTAATAATAGAGAAGCCATTTCCTCCACATCATATATAACTCCCACCTCTCTTGCCAGTTCGAACACCACTATACCAAAGCAAGAAAAGCTTAAAATGAAAATAGTAGAGGAAGGTCCTGGGGAATACAACTTGAGTCAACTCTTTTGTGTGGGACAGATGCCCACTTCTCCTAGAACACATGGTAAACCACAGCAGGTACTCCAACAACCACTAATCATGCCAGCATGTGCTTTGACGCCTTTCATCCTTGGAAAGAGTCAAGAAGAAGAAACCCAAGATGAGGACTTAGCAAAATGGATCTATAAAGATCCCATCACCACTGATATACCGAAAGTTAAACTTCCTACAGATCAGTATGGAAAAGGTCTCCTCATTATGCAAAGAATGGGGTATGATGGTCAGAGTGCTTTAGGATATTGCAAACAAGGACGACATGAACCTCTGCTGCCAGAATCAAAGCCCAAAGGTAATACAGGCCTAGGCTTTGAAAAAGAGATCTTTCCTAAACTCAAATTCAAAGGAAAACCCAGCAAACCATTATGACAGCCTACTGCCAAAAGGACACCTTTCATTATCAAAGCAGCATCAAACACCATCACAACTGCCCCACCGAGACATAGAATCCCAACACAACTATCACCAATGCCAATCATCCCACCAATCAAACTAGTAATCCCATCTGCAGCAGCCATCACATCAATAGTACCATTAGCAGCAGCAACTGTATCAGAACCTGTAGCAGAGTCCATGGCACCAATAGTACCAGCAGAAGTAACTGAGTCAACACTATCGGTACTCCCCGTACCATATTCCTTGATCCCCATCATCCTTCCTACAGCACCGATCATTTCATCTACAAAGGTACATCAACCAATCACACCTGCAATGTTTAACTCAAAGGACATCCCAATATGGTATAGTAATCGGATGTTGGAAAGTGATTCAAAGACCGACTCACATGAATGGGAATTTGATTCTGTACAGCTTAATACTTCAGATGAGGAAGACACATCACCACCTCCACCACGCAAAGACATCCCTGTTTACGAAGAAGCACAGATAAAGACCTCTTGGGTTCCTGAGCTGGAAACATCTTCCACATACCCTACGTCTCATCCTACGCCTGATTCTGACAAGGAGAGTACCATCAACGACCTTCACCATAACGTCTTAACCCTCACTGATACATCTAACGCACTTAACCTAATCGATGAAGTAATGCCCATTATCCACCCTGAACTCATCGAATGGAACCAACCAAATCCCCCATGTCTTGACTTCTTCCAAAATGATGAGGCCATCATTGACTTTTTGGAATTAAGGGATAACCTACCAAGTGGGGATCACAAAGCTAGATTCGCCATTGAACTTAATAGCGCAGCATACTTCGGGGCGGATGCCAAACCTTTCAGCTGCAAAAATATAACAATAAAACATGGATCTTCCAGTGAAAACCACACTGTGACACTGTTTGATCCAACAAAAGTAAAAAGAAAGAGCGTATCCAATGGTGAAAACCTCTCTAAGGTGCCTGAGGATGAAGGGTTTGACATTCTCCCTGCTAATGCACAACAGGAACGATCAATGATTCTCATCGAGGAAACCAAAGAATACAATGTGGGGACTTCTGAAAATCCTCATCTCATACATCTAGCATCTCTTCTCACTCCAGAGGAACAACCTAAATTTATAGAGTTCTTCCAGAAGCGTCAGATCAACTTTGCATGGTCATATGCAGACATCCCTGGGCTTGATCCTAATTTATTCATGCATCACCTCACCGTCGCAGAAGGAGCCAAACCTGTCAAGCAGAAGCTTCGTAAGATGCATCCTCAAATTGCAGTACTAGTCAAAACAGAACTCAAGAAACTCCTAGATGTTGGTTTCATTAGACCAATTGATTATGCAGAATGGATCTCCAATATTGTGCTTGTCAGCAAACCAAAAGGGGGCATCCCCATTTGTACTGACTTCAGAGATCTAAATAAGGCATGTCCTAAGGATGACTTCCCCCTACCAAATATCGACATCATAGTGGATCTGACAGCAGGACATGCCATGATTTCACTCATGGATGGCTTTTCAAGATACAATCAAATAAAGATCGCACCAAAGGACCAACATAAGATAGCCTTCACATGTCCATGGGGCACATATTGCTAGAATGTAATGCCTTTCAGTCTCAGGAATGCAGGAGCAACCTATCAAAGAGCAATGACCACCATCTTCTATGACATGATGCATACTATGATGGAAGATTATGTGGACGACTTACTAGCAAAATCACTCACTAGAGAAGGGCATCTCCACGTCTTAGATAAAATCTTTGATAGATTAGAACAATACCGTGTTTGACTCAACCCAAAGAAATGTGTCTTTGGAGTAACCTCCGGGAAACTTCTAGGATACATTGTCTCAAGCAAAGGTATTGAGGTCGACCCAGCAAAGGTAAAGGCAATCATGGACATGCCATCACCAAAGAATATCAGTCAGATAAGGACATTACAAGGATGGCTTCAATCCATCCGAAGATTCATTGCACAATTGGCTGATAAATATCACCCATTCACACACCTGCTACACAAGAACATCCGCTTTCAGTGGGATGCCCGATGCCAACAAGCATTTCAGACGCTTAAAGACTATCTCATGAATCCACCATTGTTGATCCCACCAAATCCAAGTAGACCATTGTTACTCTATATCTCAGCGACCAGTACAGCATTGGGTGTACTACTGGCACAACATAATGCGGAAGGAAAGGAGTGTGCTGTTTACTACATCTCTCGCACACTGGTTGGCTATGAACTCAATTACACACCTATTGAGCGAGCTTGCGTAGTAGTAATCCTAGCAGCCACTAAACTGAGGCACTATCTATTGACACACAAGGTACAACTCATTGCAAAGATTGATCCACTCAAGTATTTACTCAGCAAAGCAGCATTGACAGGTCGCTTGGCCAAATGGGTAATGATTCTAAGTGAATTTGACATCGAGTATGTAGACCGTAAAGCTATCAAAGGGCAGGTTATTGCAGATCAGTTGGCCGATGCACCTCTCATAGGCGATCATCCTCTCATTTCCAATTTTCCAGACGAAGAGATATTCATGATCACAATAGCACAACCATGGAAACTATACTTCGATGGCTCATACACTAGGCATCGCTCAGGGGCAGGCATCCTAGCAGCCACTAAACTGAGGCACTATCTGTTAACACACAAGGTACAACTCATTGCAAAGATTGATCCACTCAAGTATTTACTCAGCAAAGCAGCATTGACAGGTCGCTTGGCCAAATGGGTGATGATTCTAAGTGAATTTGTCATCGAGTATGTAGATCATAAGCTATCAAAGGTCAAGTTATTGCGAATCAGTTGGCCGGTGCGCCTCTCATAGGCGATCATCCTCTCATTTCCAATTTTCCAGATGAAGAGATATTCATGATTACAACAACACAACCCTGGAAACTATACTTTGATGGTTCGTACACTAGGCATGGCTCGGGGGCAGGCATTCTGTTTATCACACCTCAAGGTGATAGCATCTCGAAGTCTTACAGGCTCACATTTCCATGCACCAACAACATAGCAGAGTATGAGGCCTTGATCACAGGACTCAGGCTAGCTGTACAATGGAAATTACAAGAACTACAAGTATATGGCAACTCCCAACTGGTCATTCGACAAGCAACAGATGAATATCAGACCAAGGATGATAAGCTCATGCCATATAAGCAAATGGTGGACAAACTAAAGACATCATTTATTACTATCACTTTTGAGCAGATACCAAGAGATCAGAATCGAGCTGCTGATGCTATGGCTACCATCGCATCTCTCCTAGATCTTCCACAGAATTCAACACGCTACGAGTTCTTGGTAGAATAGCTTTGGATTCCCGCTTATGATATCCCTGAATCCGAAATGATATGTCGCCTTGTTAGTTCTGAATCCCCATGGTACGGTGAGTTCTACACCTATCTCCGCGATCACACCCTTCCTCCCAACCAATCAAATAACCAATGTAAAACCTTCATTCGCCAAACTGCTCGATATACCATTATTGCTGAAACCCTATACCGACGCGGTCTTGATGGTACTCTCCTTCGATGTCTGGAACAAGGTGAGATAACAAAGGCTTTGGAAGAAGTCCATGAAGGAATTTGCGAGACTCACTCAAGTGGTTCGTCACTAGCCAAGAAACTCCTACGCAATGGATACTATTGGCCCTCTATGGAAAAAGATTCCTACTACTTTGTCAGAAAATGCAAGAAATGTCAAGTTCATGGTGAACTGATACATGCACCAGCCCAGGAACTGCAAACAATCACAACACCATGGCCTTTTTGTTAATGGTGCCTTGACCTCGTGGGTAAGATTCATCCATCTTCATCCAATGGCCATAAATTCATTATTACCGCCACTGAATATTTCACAAAGTGGATCAAAGTTGTTCCACTTACCCAAGTCACTGACAAGCAGATCGCCTCATTCATCCTCAACTACATCATCTATCGGTATGGTGTGCCCATGTCCATCATCACAAATAACAGCCTTCCTTTCAAAAATCAGGATGTCCGTGAACTTTGTGAGAAATTTCATATCCAACACCACTTTTCCACTCCTTATTACCCACAAGGAAATGGTCAGGCCAAAGCATCCAATAAAAACATATTGAGGATCCTAAAGAAGACAGTCAATGATGTCGGTCGTGATTGGCATGTTCAACTAAATCCAGCACTATGGGCATATCAAACTAGCATTCAGACCCCTATAGGCGCAACTCCTTATTCATTAGTCTATGGTGCCGAAGCTATCTTACCTATTGAGGTGGAGATACCATCACTACGGGTTTCCTTGCATAATCTAATAGATGATGAAGCCTACAGAGTATCCCGTCTTCAGGACTTAGAGTTACTAGATGAGAAGCGACAAGCTACATACAACCATCTCAAAGCCTATCAATAGCGCATGAGCAGAAGCTACAATCACCGAGTTAGACCTCATACATTTGAGGTAGGTGATCTTGTTCTATGAGAGAATCCTCGCAATCAACCAAACAGAGAACATCAGGGCAAGTTTGAATCAAACTGGCTGGGCCCATATGTTGTCACTGCTGTATTCGGGTTCGGGGCATATCAGTTGGCTACATCAGAAGGAGAACCGCTTGCAGATCCAATCAATAGCATGCACCTCAAATGGTTTTATACCTAAGCTAAACAGAGCATCAGGCTCCCCTGCATACCAGAAAATACCAAAAACATTCAGAAAAATGTCCTGAAGAATTACAAAAACATTCAAAAAGTAAAGAAAAATCATGCATCCAAACGGTGAACAAACACTCCGGTGGCACCTTGGGTAAGTGCGATGGTGAAAACTTGGCAAACAGGCGCCACTCGTAAAGACAATGGCTCCAGTATCTTTCAGGCTCGTTGCGATCACTTCATACATACATCCATCCATCCATCAACCATGGCTTGTTATAAATCTACAAATCCAAGAAAGTATTGCATGCATCCTACATCCCACTTTTTTATAGTCATGTCTAAAAACTAGGGGCAATGCCTTTAACCTATTGATGGAAATGGATTCTACATTGTCTTGTGATTCATTTAAAACTATCTCACAAAACCCAAAAAACATTCAAAACAATTCAAAATCCAAAAACATCAGAAAACATCAAAAATCAATCAAAAACATGGCAACACATTGTACATACTCATCCGCGCAGATACCAAACAAACATTGTGATATACTCCACAAAATGACCACTTATCAATTGACCACACAATCAACATCAACACTCAAAACTGTCTTCAACAAGGATGCATCCTTCCTTACCAAAACAAAGACAAGATGACATTTTCTTTGACAAGAAAATTCTGTTTACACTATCAAATACTTGGTTGATTTATGGGCTAGTTATTTATATCAGGTTCCTACAGCATTGTTTGTGTATCTTCGGTGCATTATTTCGATGAAGTTCTGGGGCATGTACTAATGGTGTCTACCTTGGGAAGTTCACCAAGCTACGTGATCTTATGCCAAATGCAGTCATAGATCATTACGGCTTGCTGACTACAGTGTATACCTCGACCATATGAGCATGAACCATTACCAAGGATCCTTATTCTTTATTCTTTATGTATATACTGTCTGTTTGCAGGAACATTGCTCTTCCTTTGGTTCCTCCCCCCCTCATCCAATTTGGATAAAGGTTTTTATCTCTTAGTACGATATGCACTTGTCTCAGGATATGATCAGCCTAAGATCAAGGAGGATGATCCAAGTCATGCATGAATGGAGATAATCCTTGTCTATTCCGCAAGCAATACTCTAGTTGACTTGACCCTTATATCAAGTCGTTTGTATTAACTTTTCTATATAAAATCCATGTAAGGAATACTCAGGTCATCTTGAATCATTATGTCAAGATACTTGTATTCTCTTCCAACATTTTAAAGCTCAATGATGAAAATAAAGCACTATGGATTGTCATTTCATCTCATCTGTTTATATCTTGCATTCTGTTGCATATCACCCATCCATTCATTCATTCATATGTAGGCTTTATATGCAACAATGACCATTAAAGCTGGTCTTGGATACAATCACGACCGAGTACTCTGATACATCATCAATGCATCATGCAAAGTCTTAAAAACCTTGCATTCCTTATGGTCATATCATCATCGCATTTAGGTGCATCTTGCATTAAGTCCATTCGTGTCATTTTTAACTTAATATTGCATATAGTTCATTTTTTGACATTAGTTTTCATTAATCATTTGCATCATTGCATCAATCATAAATAATTAGATTCATTCGTGGGATCAAATTGTCTTTGATTGTTTTAAATCATTTACTAGGCATTCATTTAGTGTCAATTATCCATCATCATTTCATCATCCTTTATCATTTATTATTGCATCCATTCATTAGTGAAAAAGTGCATTCATTCATCCATTTATTAAAGTATCTTATTATGCTCATTTTAGGATTCATTCCACACACACACACACACACACACACACACACACACACACACACACACACACACACACACACACACACACACACACACACACACACACACACATATATATATATATATCCATTATACATAGGCATTTATTTCGACATTATCATATAAACATTTGTACTTTACATTTTGTTTATCCATATTACATTCATCTAAAAACATCTAGATGCATATCCACACATAAAATCATTCATTCAACCATTGCATTAACATCATCGCATAAAATATCATTGCATAGGAAACACCAAAATCATGTTCATAAATCATCATAAGCATACATCATCATCATGGCATTACATACATAAAGCATTACATCAAAAATCAAACAAATCATACATATATAAGCCTGCATTCATATGTCAGTATCCCACATCATAAATCATCATAAAAACATGCATATAAGAAACATCTCATCAAATGCATACATATACACATATCCATCTAAGCAATCACTCATCATCCTGCATAAACATCCATATAAATCAACTGCATATCATCAAAATATGGGATCTCCTCATATATATCATCTCATATATCAGAGTACAATGAAGTCTACAAAATCGGCTACCAAGATACAGTCCAAAAAATAAACAATGATACAAATACATATATGCAAAAATGCTCTCTCAAATGTCACTCTGGCCAGATGTTGTACCACCATCACCACCTACTCCACCACTAGTGCCCGCACCACCTGATCCATCTCTTCGTGGAGGCCTCATTGAACCACCACTCGCTCCTGCATCCCCTGATCTCTCCCTCCGCAGAGGACCCATCACACCCCCACTGCTCTGCACCCTCTGTGATCACTCTGATCTGGCCTGCCGCATCTAAGAATAGCTAAGAGCTCGTTGACTAGCTGGCACCATCTACTCATATAAACCCTGCCAGTAGTCTATCTCTACCTATGCTCGTCGCATCTCCCTCATCACCTCCCCCGTAGGCCCCTGTGCTCCTACTCCAATCCGGACTCTCTCCTGCAGCTCTACCAATCTCTCCACTGCACTATCCCTCTCCTGTAGCACCACCGCCAGCTCTGACTCCCATGCAAATAGCTGCACATCCCTAGCCGCCACCTCCGCCTCCAAATCCTCTACTCGGGTCTGCAAATGTGCTATCATGTGATCTCGAAGATCTCCAGTGGCTCCCTCCCCGGTATCCATAGCCGCCTCACCTTTACCACCCTCTCCAGTAGCTCCCTCCCCTCTGTCCATCGGGATCTCCCTCTTCATCCCCCTCCCACCAAGTCAAACTCCTCCCTGTATCAATGGTCCCTGTGCTATCCATAGAGGCAGTCCACCTCTCCCTCTCCGCTGACTCCGCATCCCCAACCCACCACCTCCTCCTCCTCCACCACCTCCTCCACCACCTTCATCCGATTCACGGGCATGTGCATCACCTCATACAATCCAGTAGCAGTAATACAATCTATCTCTGCCTCTGTCAATCGATCCCGCAACCCCTGTGTCGTAGGATGTCTCTCGCGTAACTGCAACATGCCTAGATCCTCCTGCACATGGACATTCATCAATCACCATCAGTTGTTTTGTTTTCAAACTTTCTTAAGTTTAAACCTAGACTATCAACAGATACTCTGATCAAGTATCTTCAGGTCTCAACAGGTAATCGATTATGGTAATCCTAGACTACATCAGGCATTTATCATAATGACCTAGTCTCAACGGGGCTGCTATGATTCACCACAACCATCCATCTCATGCACACACTATCAATTAATCAACCAATCAAACACAATCCAATGGACAATTACATCAATTGTCTAAGTCTCAACGAGTATTTTGTGTCAGATACCTTGACTTCATCAGATAATTACATCACTTGTCTAAGTCACCATCAGGTCACTTTGATTCACTTACTCAGACTTTATCCTGTCCAAGCGACCAACTGACATCAACTGTCACGCTTTGACTCGACCGGGGCAATTAAACCGATTGCACCAGATTGTCCAACCAATTTTGATCCATTGTATAGCATCAATCCAAACCACATACTACATCTGCTCTGTATCTCTTGCATGACCTCAGGGTACTCGTTGGCTTGTTGTTTCTTCATATTCACTCCATTTTCTCCCATTATTTTTCACCAGTATTGCTAACTTCTTCTCTTCTATCACCTGCCAATTTTCGTTCCTTTTCGAGAGATCGCCCGATTTTTCAAACATTTTCGGCCCATCTCTCGAGGGGGCATACCACCCATTAAATTAACATTTTATGGGGCATTTCTTCACACCTATTTTTCTTTCTTTGAAACGACACGATAAACCGCACCGTCTCAAAGAGGGGCAAATGTAGTCACACAAATTTGTCCAGCTTAATTAAATAAATAAATGTTATTTATGTCATTAAAAATCCACTAGCCATCAATTAATTAAATTAATATTTAATTAATTCATCCCCGAACATTCTTTTATTAATTAAATAAATTATTCAATTTATTTTAATTCATTCATTAAATCAAATTCCAATCAATTAAATAAATAAAATCTATTTATTTAATTAAATCCCCCTATTCCTCTTTTAAATAAATTAAATAAAAACATTTATTTAAATCATTATCCCCCCCCACTTGCATTTTCCTACAAATTTAACTTGCACTCATTTATTGAAATAAACTAATTTTATTTTAAATAAAAATCCTATTTTCTCTCACCCACCAAATCCAATTGCAAAATCTAATCCCCTTCTAGATTCTTCTAACCCCTTCTTAATTAGCCTAATCCATCCCCTAATTATTGTCACATTCCTAAGCAAAATGGAGTCACTTCTCAAAGACTTCAAAAGTCTTTGAAAAGCATTTAATGCTTTGTGTGTTCAACAAATTAACCCCCAAAGTCTTCAAAAACCACTAATGGCTCTTACATGACCATTTATGGCTCTTACATAACCATTTATGGTTATTTCAAACTTGTCCCCCCAAGCATTTATTGCTTTGACCATATTTATCCTTCTTGCCTTTGCACAAGAATTTATCCATTGGATAAAAACTTTATTCTTTGAATAAAGAGTTTATTCATTCAATTAACCTTGACTTTAACTCCCAAAGTCATGTCAAGCATTTAATACTTATTCCCTCTCCTCTCAACCTATCTCACATTGACACTTGTCATCCTGGGATTGGGTTGAAAGCCCTCACATGGATTTGAAATCATTCAATCCTGACCCTTGTTGAAATTACTCAATCTCAACCATCCATTGCTCCATTTTTCCTATAAATAGAGCCCATTTCTTCATAATCCAGATCCTGAAAACTTGTATGCATTTAACCTATAGGCATTTTAGAGAGCATTTAGCATAGCAAACTAATATCTTTGTTATTTTAGTTAAAATCAATCATTTTAATAGCATCTAGTATTTTAGTTTTTCATTTCCCATTTGAAGAAAAATACTCAAATCTCAATCCTCCATAAGCATCCATAGTGCAAAAAGTTGTTGAGAGCTACACTATTTTGGAACTTGGAGAGGAGAGGAACAAAGGAGAAGAAGCTAAGAGCATGTTAGGAGGTATTTGGAGATGCCTCATCATATTTGCTTCTTTAGTTAAATATGCTTTCATGTTTTTAGTATCTCTTTTGATATGCCTGTTTAGATTAGTTTTTGATTGATTAACACTAACGATTCCTTGTGTCTTGTGTTGTTTGTCATTTGCTAACCTTGTCCATTTAGCAGGGCATAAAAGACGATTCTTCGGAGCCTGTCATTGATACAACTCATACTGAGGAGAAGGATCTAGCTACTAAAATTGAAGAGAAGGGTGAATGGGTTATAGACAGTGGTTTCTCACATCACAGGACTAGCGACAAGAGGAAATTCCTGACTTTGCAAGAATTTGATGGTGGACTAGGCAGATTTGGAGACAACAAGACATGCATCCATAAAAGGCAAAGGAACTATATCCTTGGATGGTAAGACTAATACTGACAATGTTTATTATGTTGAAGGTTTGAAGCATAATATTTTGAGTGTAGGTCAGATGGTGGATAGAGGATTTCATTTACAATTCAAAGATGGAAAGTGCAAGATTATCAATAGATCTGGTTTGGAAATTGCATGCAGAACTCAGACCAAAGGAAATATCTTTCATTTGAACTCTGGTGAGAAGGCTTGCTTGATTTCTCAGATTGATGAAAGTTGGCTATGGCATAAGAGGATGTGACACATGAATTTTGATTTCATAGTAAAGATCAATTCAACTCAAGTTGTTAGAGATTTGCCCAAGATTATCAAGCCTCGTAATCTGATATGTAGAGAATGACAGATGGGTAAGAAAGTTAGAACTTCTTTCAGAAGCATACATGATAGATCTAATGAAAGTATTGATCTTATTCATACTAATCTATGTGGACCGGTAAGGACTAAATTTTTTCAAGGTGATAGATACTTTATGTAGCTTATTGATGATTATTCTAGAATGATGTGAGTTGCATTTTTGAAAGAAAAATTAGATAAAATGTTTAAGATCAGATCAAGGCGGTGAATTTACATCCTATGAGTTTAACAACTTTTGTGAGAAGCATGGAATCAGAAGACAATTTTCTGCACCTAGAACTCCACAACAGAATGGAATAGTGGAAATGAAGAACAAAACTATCTTAGATGTTGCAAGGTCAATGATGATGGAAGCCAAATTGCCTTATATCTATTGAAGAGAAGATGTCAATACTGCGGTATACACTTTCAACAGAGTACACATAAAAGGTGATATCGGTAAGACTCCTTATGAATTATGGTTTGGTCATACTCCTACTATCAAATATTTTAAAAAATTTGGAAGTAAATGTTATATTAGAAGAGATGATGCATTAGGGAAATTTGATCCTAGAAGTGACGAAGGAATATTTTTGGTTATTCTACTAAGAGTAAAGCATATAGATGTTATAACAAAAGATTGAATAGGATAATGGAAAGCATAAATGTCAAGGTGGATGAGCAAGGTAACAATTAGATCAGATCATATGACTATGGACCAGAAGATGAATTTCTCATATCAGAACCGGTAGTGCAAGAATCAGTTCAGAGCATTGATGCAGTTGCTCCGGTAACATCAAAAAATTCCATAGTGACTATTGATGAACAGAAAGAGTCAGCAAGTCAAGATAATCCAAAGCCTCCCAGGTATGTGAAGCTGAATTATTCTGAAGATCAGATCATTGGAGATAAGAGGAAAGGTGTGATGACAAGAAGAAGGTTAGCTACTGAAGAGGTATGTTTAATTTCTCAAATTGAATCAAAATCTTTTATTGAAGCAAGTAAAGATGAGAATTAGATGAGAGCTATGGAAGAGGAATTGAATCAGATAGAAAAGAATAAAACATGGGAATTGGTTCCTAGGCCTAAAGATAAATATGTTATTGGAACTAAATGGGTTTTTAGGAATAAATTAAATGAGGAAGGTCAGGTTGTAAGAAAAAAGGCTAGATTGGTTTGCAAAGGTTATTCACGGGAAGAAGGAGTTGATTATGATGAAACTAATGCTTCGGTTGCAAGAATTGAAGTGGTAAGACTATTTCTTGCCTATGTTGCACACAAGAACTACAAGGTATATCAGATGGATGTTAAATGTGCATTTCTGAATGGAGATCTTGAGGAGGAAGTCCATGTTGAGCAGTTTGATGGATTTTTCTTATCAGAAGACAAGGACATGGTATGCAAATTGAAGAAAGATTTACATGGATTAAAACAAGCCCCTAGAGCATGGTATGCTAGATTAGATAAATATCTTTCAAAGCTCGGTTTTAGCAAAGGTAATGCTGATAGTAACTTATATTATAAGATTGAACATGATGACATACTAATCATTGAAGTCTTTGGAAGAAAATTTATGCATGAAATTTGTTGATGATATAAAGAATGAATTTGAAATGTCTATGATTGGAGAGATGAAATTTTTCTTAGGTTTGTAGATCACTCAGACTGATAAAGGTATTTTCATTTGTCAAACTAAGTATGTGAAGGAATTGTTAAAGAATTTTGGTCTTAAAAATTCAAAACCTGTTGCTACTCCTATGATAACTGGTTGCAAATTGACTAAGGAAGATGAATCTCCGAGAGTGAATCCAAGTAGATACAAATCAATGATTAGTGGATTGTTGTACTTAACTCAGACCAGACTTGATATAATGAATGATGTCTGCATTGCTTCTATATTTCAGTCTGATCCAAGAGGAAGTCATGATATTGTTGTTAAAAGAATATTCAGATATTTGGCAAGAACAGAGGAGTATGGGTTATGGTATCCAAGGGATGATGATTTCAGATTTTGTGCCTATACAGACTCAGATTGGGCAAGTGATGTTGATGATAGGAAGAGCACTACAGGTGGTGCATTCTTTCTTGGGAAGAATTTGGTCTCATGGCTTAGCAAGAAACAATCATGCACTTCATTATCTACTGCTGAAGCCGAATATGTAGTTGCTGCAACTAATTATACTCAGATTTTATGGATGAAGCAGATGTTGAAGGATATAAGGGTAAGTTATGATGAGCCTATTGTTATTCACTATGATAATATTGTTGCTATTGATATGTCAAAGAATCCAATATTCCATTTCAAGTCAAAACACACTTCTATAAGGTATAATTTCTTGAAGGAAAAGGTTGAAGCAAAGAAAGTCAGATTGGTTTATGTGCCTACTAAGGAACAGATTGCGAATATTATAACTAAACCATTTCCTAAAGATACCTTTGAATATCTCAGAGATCAGTTGTGGGTTACCACCCCTCCGACAGAGACTTAGAGATATAGGGATGCATCAATCCGGTGAGCTTATCAGACATATATTTTGATCCGAGTTGATGCAATGATGATGTTGCTCAGGGGGAGTAGTCAACTGTCTGGTTCAGTATTTTGGTTTGGAATCAGCCCTTTGTCATTGATGTCAAAGGGGGAGATAGTATTCATGTGAAAAACTGATAATCTTAGGGAGAGAGATATTTTGTCAGTTTTTTATTCTTTGGGGAGATTGTTGGCATTCCTTGGCACTTGGATGTTTTTCACATTCAGTGTTGCCATCAATGCCAAAGGGGGAGATTGTTCACAATAGTGACTGTGTTGATGTCAACACTGTATCCCGATTGGATATGGTTCTTTCACGGTTGGTTATTGCTATCTTGGTTGGTTCCTGGTCCTGGTTAGACTTAGTTTTGGTTGATTTTGATGTGGTATGATCAAATCCTTGGATTTGGTTTTGGATTGTTATTCAGGATGGTTACATGCTTGTCATATTCATTTGGTTCATGATTTGGTGCTCCAGAAGCTATCGCTTATGTTTTGGATTACCAGTTGGTATTTCCCGGTACCGGTTGGTGATATTTGATGATTTGGTTAAGTGATTTGGTCCGGCTTACTGTATTGGTTCCTAACATTCTGAAGGTGCTTCTTGATCATGTCCTAATTGTTTGGTGGCTTCGCATTGGCTGACATGGTGATTTGGTGGTCCTATTTAGATCCGGTTGATTATTCTGTGTTATTTCACTGAGGGTTTCTATCGGTTGGTGAAACATGTTGGAGATTGGTCTTAAAATGATTTCTGATGGATATAATTGTTTGGGAATTTGAATTAGGTCCATGCTATGTAATGTAAATCATAATATTGGTCTAGTGGTATCATGTGATGTAATTTTTGTAACTATAGGTTTATGGGTTTAGGGTTTAGTCGACCAAGTTATCAAGGTTGATGAGCTGTATTTATAGGTGACTTATTTATGTAATTTGGTATGGTATGGTTATGTCTGCATTATCAGAGAGAGGTTTATGTGCGAACAAGGTTAGATCATTCATCGAAGGTTGTGAAGGATTTGGTGTTGCAGGGCAGATATCAATGCTTAATCGGAACTGTATCAAGCATTAGAAGATGCTACTTTCACAATTCATTTTCTTCATATTGTAGTTCGATGTTTATGTAAGTCAGAGAGACTTCTTTTTGTGATGAGCAGTGAGCTCTAGGTGGTTGGCCTGATTGCAAGTGCAATCCCCATTGTAATCATTTCATATATTGTTGCATAAGTATTATCTGACTATGGGTAGGGTTTCCCACTGTGGTTTTTCCCTTTGCCGGGTTTTCCATGTGTGTCAAAAATATTGGTGTTGTGTGATCTGTGCTTTCATGTTTTATCTTTCACTATGTTATTCTTATCTTGCTCCGGTAAAAGGTTTATAATTTTCTTTAACTGTTAAGCTTGTGGAAAACTGATTCACCCCCTCCCCCTCTCTCAGTTTTCCTCCGATATCAGAATATTCTAACAACAGTGTGTAGATATTTTCTTAGATTTGTTTCTCTACTTTTCTATTTATTTAAAATTATACTTTTTAAAAAGCTTACTTTGAGGGTTACAATATTGCAAAATCTTGTCCTATTGACTTATTTTTATGGTCCAACCTAGACTTAGAAACATAAATTTATTTATTAAATTGTGTGACTAGAAGGGGAATGACATCTAAATGACCTTCATTTGAAGGTATCCAAGGAACTTTGGTCAACTTAAAATATATCAAAATATTCCTTTGGAAATATCTTCAAGTAAAGGCCATTTGGTTGAATTAAAAGAATTAATACTAAAATATTTTTTGACCTTCAAAAAGGTATACCTTCGTTTGAAGAAAAACCTTTGAATGAAGGTGTTTTCCAAATTTCTTATGTCCCTACATAACTTCAATATCCCACAAGTGGGATACAATATTCCGAGTTCACCCAAGAACAAGGTGTGGTCCTAGTTGGTAGGCAAATACTAGTATGATAAGCTTATAAGGCGGGATAGAGTTGAAGATGCCAATCTTGACCAGTGGCATCACCAATATTTTAAAGGATTTTAATGATGGTTTTACGAGAAGCTTCAAATTGATCATTACATTAGGGTAATAGGGCATTGACCACTTAAGTTTAATATGGAATTTTTGATATAGAGCTTTGAACTCATTATTATGAAGTATTTACCATTGTTAGTGACGATTGTGAAAGGGATCTATAACAATAAATGAGGTGATTAGGATGAACTTGGATATTTGCATGTCAAATATGTATATGAGAGGAATGACTTCTACCCATTTGGTAGAATATTCAAATGATGTAATAATATATTTGTGACCAACATATGAAGAAAGTAGAGAAGTGCCATAAAGTTGTTATTGATTGTAATTCTTGAGAAGGTGATTGCATGAGGGATTTGTGTTTCTAACAAGCTACACATTTCTGAACATATTGACAAGCATCTACCTCTATTGTAGGGAAATAGTATCATGTTCTACTTGTAGCTTCTTGGTTAGGACCATACTACTAATATGTGCTCTATAGATTTCATCTAAGCTTATTTGATCATTAAGTTATATATTTTGGAATTTGAACATCTTATTATGGTACCATCATAGATCTTACAATAGAGGGTACTACCGAGGAGAGGTAAGCGGTATGTATGTTGGATGAAGGATATGTGAGAACAGAGGGATGATGTTGTCATGGAAGTAAGTATAAATTTCATGATATCTAGGGGAATCAAGATCAAGAATTTCACACATTTGTTTTTGCTTTTAGGATATCATTTGCTGGTATAATTAATTACTCAACCAAAAAATGGCTTTCATGGGAATCCTATTGCATGTCAAAAAGTGAACCATTGGTAGCTATAGAAAAGGTTATAAGAAAGTTTTGCAACGACTCTCTTGCTTATATTGGTATAGGAAGCATTTTTCACATACTCAATTATAAATAAATAAATACAAACCTCTAATTAGAAAAACAATATGTACAGAAACCAGATGTTTTAACAGTAAAAGCTTATTTAAAACATGGAAATAAAAATAGGAAAGAGTTTAGCTTATTATGTGCTCCCTCCCTGTTAATCAAAACTGAAAAGAACAGACTATATATTATTATTACTGTATATTGAATTCACTGTAGAAAACTATATTTAAAGAAAAAATAAAACAAAGCTTAACTCCATTTATCATACATATACTATTAAAACGTTAAAAACAAAAAAAATTAGGGCAGCATGCATATTTTCTAATACAGCTCTGTAAATATAAATCAACCATGCGCTTAGTTCAGACTTAGAAAAGATTAGAGTAATTATAATTGCATGGAAGTTTTGATCTTCCTTATCGCTTTTCCATGTCATAACTTCTTAACCAAGCTACGCTTCATTATTGTGCGTGCATATTGATTATTTCGTAAGTAAAATGAATGCATGGTAAGGTTTGAGATGTTTTTTGTTTTTTTTAAATTCTAAATAAAACTATAACAAATCAGTCCCTGCACGTGCCTTGTTTTTTAAAGCTTATTTTGCATGCATAAATTTGTAATTATGTGGAAAAATCATTTAGTTGATGAATTTTTAAATTGATATTAAATATTAAAAATTGGTATTTATTTTTATAATAAATATATAAAATGATAGAAAAAATTGAACACAAACATAAGTTTTTAAATTGATATTAAAACATAATTATGATCTAATATTTAAAATATTAAATAAAAAACATTATAATCTAAAATTATTATATAATTCTTAAAAAACAAAAAAACAAAATAATTAAATTTATTATTAAAATAAAAAATAATTTTCATAATAAAAAATATTTTAAATATTTAAAGTAAAAAAAGTCTACAATTTCATCCTTAAATTATTTAACAAATATTATTAAAAAAAATATTGTATTATATTTACTTGTAATTTTTTAATAAAATATACTAATAATCTCATCTATAATATTATTTTCATAAAATTATATGTAAAATATATGAGCAGATGAAACCCTCTTCATTGTCTCATGATGCTCTTAAGCACAAAAACTCAACTTCTAACTCTTGTTATCTATCAATAATGTAAGAGAAATAGGATTTTCCCACCATGTATATGAAATCAAGGAAGCTTTCTTATTTATGCTCCAAAAATGAATAAGAGAGAAACTTTCAAAATCCTAATGCCATCATATCTGAAGGCAGTACTTTCACATGGGTTGCAAAGAAAAATAAAAATATTTTTGAGTTGAGGTATTAGAAATAGTTAATTAATCTTGGTCTAATAAAATGATATTATAATAATCTATTACATATTAAAGCATCTTCCTACATTTATGTGGTATGCATGGGAACATTGTTACATTCACATTATGTGGTAGTTTTTTACTGTTCTATCTTATTATTGGTAATAATCTGTGATGTGGTATTTTGGTACAATTTATTTTTTTATTCTTTGGGTGGTATATAGTGTAATAATCACCATGACAATCAAGCATCACTATTAGAAGGGATCTCTTAAGAACAAATCAACTCATGGATAAAAGATTGATTTAAACCTTCACTTCTAATAAAATAGTTGCCTTAAGGTTCCTTAAGTTAGTTTTGGGTAATAGTAGTTTTGTTAATCATGTCCCCTACATTAGAAGGCCTATATATGGGAGGATTTCATATTGATTAGTAGTATCTATCCCCAATGTAGCTTAGAGGGTAGAGATTAGATGTTTTCTATATCCTACACATTTAAAGGTATGAATATATTGAAGTTTAAGGAAGAAGTGGTGGTAAATATGGAAGAAAATTATTAGTGATGCTTTTAAGAGCATTCATTCAAATCCTTTAGGATTTTTACCTATAAACAATGAATAATTGAAACTAGTGCATTGTAAGTTGCTATTCCTTCATAATTTTTGTATAGATGTATGGTAGGTGTTGACAACTTTAATGGTGATTCATAGTCAGTGGCAAGTAGATGTCTCTAGCATCTTCACAACTCTATTATTTTTTAGATACAAGATCTATAGAGCTTGGCATAGGAAGGATTTATTTCATGAAATAGGTTCCATTACTTGATCCCATAGTTGGTAGTGTCTTGACAAATGTAATGTAGAACCCTAATGCAATAGAGGTTGAATACCTGGTGGATTGTAATGTGGTATAATGTATTCAACATTTTGGCATCATTGATTTTTTTTTATCCCTTGCTATTTATGATTTGTTGGTTGTGGTTGTGGTGTTTGTAGGGAGACATTTATAAATTTATATATATATTCACTATTTTTTGGTTTATGGGTTTGTAATGGTAATTTAATGTTCCTTCATATTTTTGTATAGATACTTTATAATAGACTACTATGGTGATTTGTTCTCTTATGGATGTAATATTTATACTATATTCACTTCATGGGAAATGTTCCTAATAGAATCCCTAATAAATTAATCTAGAGAAAGATAACACTAAAGAAAGAAATATGATCATCACCTTTACTTTTAATTAAAAATCTTGAGATAAAAGACCAATTAGGGAGAATTAAAACATAATATTATGTCATGCAATGTAGGATACATTAATGATAGCAAATAACAACTAAACTAATTTGAGATATTGAATAAACATTCTAATTAGGAAGTCCTTATCTTCAAACCTATCGCTAAATGAAGAAACTAATAAATGATTTATGATCACCTAGGTAAAATTCTATTTTTCTATCACACTTTATGATAGGTTTAAAATATATATATATATATATATATATATATATATATATATATATATATATATATATATATATATATATATATAATTCATGATTGTAACACATTGTTTATGTGATTTAATTAGATCCAACTCAAAAAGGTCATACTAGAATATTTTGAATTAGTTTGAAGGTTAGGTAAATCGGGAGAGGGTCCAAACCCTTATATAACAACCAACTAGGTAGAAAGAGGATCTCACAAGCAATGAGACAACCAAAACCAAAAAAGAGAAAACCCTTTTTTGAAAGAGATGCTTTTGACTAGAACATCAAACCGACAAGAAAAAGGGTCCCGACCCTACATTAGATTAAAGAAAAATTAGATCAAAGGGGTTTAGGTAAGAACCCCAAACCAAATTCCAAAAAACAAAGTTAAGATAAGATAAAAGCAGCTAAGGGAATAGACAACAACCAATAGGTTTTGAAAGGCTCCCTAAAACCTTTTCCCTATATGACCACCTTGAACAGAAAATGTCTCATATAAGGAAAGGGACCACCGAGATTTAAAAACAAATTGGGTTTGGAAGGCACCTAGAATCCTTGAAACAATACAATCACCTAGCCATTCCCATAAAACACTAAGCACAATGGAAAGTGTAGTCAAGGAATAAACTAGAACATGGATGACCAATGGATTTTGAAAGGCACCCCTAAATCTATTACTAGCATAAACCCTTGCAAACACAATGATTGTGTACATAGGAGAAAGGCAAACCCCACAACCCACCTCAATAGGACCAGGATCACCATTATTGGCAGAAGCCACCACAATAGGGTCTGCGAAACTAGCCTCAGCAACAATATCCAAAAGACTTGTAGGAGAAAACACATGGAAAGATGCACCCTCTAGTAACCTTGATATTAAAAGACACACTCCCAATCAACATTGAAAGGGAAACCCACAAACTAGGAAGAAAAAGACCATAGCAATGAAACCCTAAACCCAAGAAACCGCGAGGAAGAACTCACACTAGAATTTTATTGGAAAGAATTTTAAAACTATCAAGACGCATTCTAAGTACACATAATCAATGATGCAATAAATTGAACTAATTTTTTTATATCTAAAATAGATATAGCCAAAACATTTTGGAAAGAGTTACTAATAAAAATGTGTAGTAGTGCTTGGTGCCAAGTTATAAAATTTAAGAAATTATTTGAAAATGTAGAATTATCTCCACTTCAATTCATATTAATAAAAATTATTGAGAAGCAAAGAATAAACTTTCATAGATCTAAAATCACAGTTTCTAAAAATTTATTATTTAATTAATGTTAATTTTTCTTTTTATTTTCTCTACAAGTAACTCATTAGTACCCAAACACAAGGTTGATATCTTTCTCAAATAGAAATAATATTTTTGTCTCATACACAAAATAAGGATGACTTTATCTCATATGTATTCAACCAGTGTTATAGATAAGCAAATAAAGCTACCCATAAAATGCCAATATGAGAATCAACCAAATTGAAAACACTATGGTCTATGACTCATCTTTGAACATAGAGTATAAAGATTTAAAATTAGAATTTCCATAATGATCATAATGTTTGTTTTCATGTACCCTTTCATTAATTTTTTATGTAAACAATTATGGGAAGCTAGTTTTCTAATCTACTTTTCATCAGAAGTTATTATAATTAGGATTTGATTAATTATATATAGTATTACCACAACTTATCTCTAAATCAATATTAAATGTGAATGATATTTATATTTTTACTCACCTCATTTGGTTGATCATTGACACATTCCTATTTATGCTCTCTAACTATTATAGTTGTCATCCTACTCCTCTTCTTCTCTAAATACTATTAGAATGGATGAGATGGAAATAAATATAAGGATTCACATGATTCTACAAAAAATTTAAGCACTCATTCTAGGTCAAATTGACTCCACCTTACTAGCATACATTTTCTCTATGTATTGGCCCCATGTTCAAAAGGCGTTTCAAAATTATTCTACATGATGTTCTTCAAGGTGACACCAATACTGTACTTCAATTATTTAGTATCATATTTGATTTCCACTCTAATTATATGAACTCAATGTATGATATAGACTTTTAAAATACAATTTCTTATGGATATACTCAAGAGTTTTCACTACCATCAATTGCCTATAACCAGGTTATCATTTCCTATGATATAATTCTCTCTCTCTCTCTCTCTCTCTCTCTCTCTCTCTCTCTCTCTCTCTCTCTCTCTCTCTCTCTCTCTCTCTCTCTCTCTCTCTCTCTCTCTCTCTCTCTCTCTCTCTCTCTCTCTCTCTCTCTCTCTCTCTCTCTCTCACACACACACACACCTAGGTATCTAACCACTACATTTAACTATATATTCTTATTTTTCACTTTTAGTATTATATATTTATTATTGATGATCTCTCACATATTATTTTAAAATTATATTGAAAAATGTGATGCCCTTAGAGATGAGAGAACATTTCTTGAGATAGTATCATTTTTTGAACATTTTCAATGATCAAATAAAACTACCAAGTTTTCAAAAATAGCCTACTATTTATATTTAAAATTTAAATAAAAATATGAGACACATTAAAAATTCTATATTTGTTTTTAACACAATTTCAATATTTAAAATATATATGCCACTTTCACACCATAGTCTAACACTATTCATTACCTATATTATAGTGTGTCATGGTACTCAAATTTCACTTAAGTGAATGTCTTTAATTTTAAATAATATTTTAGTTCATATAACTCTAGGAAACTAGAATGAGAGACTTGTCCAAACCCTTATAAAATGTAATTGAACTAGAATCTAATCTAGGAAACTAAATCAATTGATAAAAATTGAGGTTGGTCCAATCTTTTGTAAGCATTATAAATTAAAAATTCATTGTGCACACAAAAGTATCGATAGAATATCCCACAAATTATAAGGAAGTGAGTTTGAAAAGCAGAAATGGTGAAATTATAATTACCCTACCAAAATTAGTTGGCTCATTTCCTTCAAGATGACTTGCTCTTCTAGTTTGGTGGAAATTAAGGAAATTCCTCTTGAACTATAAATCTGATCATTAGAAAAAATTATGGATGTTATTTATATTTAGTTTGGAACAAAGAAACGTATGTGAAGAGTTAAGGGAAGAAGTTGAGAGGTAGAATGGAAGTAGTGTGAGATTGTGAGGTCTTAAATAAAAATTATGAGTAGAGAACAAGGAGTATGAAGTGGAGTGCAATCTAAAGGGATATATATAATAATGTAACATAGTGGAGATAATTAGACCAATGTGTAATTAACAATCTATATTATAGTATAATCTATGTTTGAATTGTCACAGTAAATGTAATTAAATAGCTATGAACTAGCATGTAGGGGAGGCTATTGGAAAAAATGAAAAGTTTTAATCATTATTATATGTTAGGGTAAATAAATAAGAATGTATTATTTTCTTTGAGGTCTTTGTCTTGTGCATATTAATCATTGTTATAATCTTGTAAGCTTAAATAAACAAATCTATTATGTTCATATCTTGTAATCAAGCATTTTGTGATACCATATTTATGTAAGGCATTATGTCAAATGGTTTATGTGCCTTGTCTAGGCTTACACATTTTGTATACATTTCTAATAGGGCAATTGCAGCTACACCCTATTCCAAAGCTCTCATTTTTGCACAGGCTGGAGGATGTTGACAGAGCATTTGGTTGAAAGCATCTAAATGCTTTTCATTAAACTCGTTTTGTGCATAGCCAACAATCATAGGATTCATGAGCCGATATTTCTTGGAGGCATTTGGTCAAACAGTCCACGTGCCTCATCTATGCTTCCACATTTTGCATAAATGTCTATCAAAGCAATTCCCATTGTAATAAAAACTCTAGAGCATTTATGTCTCTAATAAAAACTCCCAGAGAATTTTTTACTGTAATAAGCCTTTCCGTTATGCTTTAATGGATGTCGAAAACGTCTATCCAGATATCAGAAATGAAAATATTACCAAGGAGAGAATTAGTTTTTTGTTTTAACTCTTCTTGGTAAGATTTCCATTTCTTATGTCTGGATAGACAAAGGTCTGAGCCCACAGCCACCTAAGCTCTGACTGAGCTTAGTGTGTGATGTTTAAGACTAGTCCATTGAAAGTGGCAAAAAAATAATCCAGGGGGAGCAACAAGAGCAACGAGGAGAACAAAAGGATATCCAAAGTGATGGCATTGGAGATGAGCATAGGGTGAACATTAGGAGAGATTGGGTAGCTATCGACACGATGGGAGACTGGGCGATAGATGCAGAGAAGGCCTTTCCAATCGATGAATTGAGGGCAAGATGCACCCAATAATACTTCAAACCAAAGAATGCAAATTTTGGAGAAAGTTGGTAGGGAATGTAGGGAGGTCTTGGTGGTGTAAATGGGGAAGAGTCAAAATTCTCCACATAATTATATGGAGAATCAAGGTGGATTCAAGGACCATATTCTGTAATGGGTATTTCTGAATAGTCGGTGGGTGGATCGATGTCACCCAAAGTTTTTTTCATTTGGATCGGCCTAGGGTTTTACCAAGGAAGCAACGATAATTCAACGGTCAAGGGAGAAGACAACTGTTACCTTGGATGTATCCACGTGAAAGGTGACGTCAAGGTATTACTCCTTCGATAAGAGACAGATTGGAGTGGCAAATCAATGACAATTCTAAGGAGGTCACGAACATTATTAGAAGAAATGGCTATCAAAAGCACAAGATTGGGGGGTATTGGTATAAGGCCACTTCCAAGGCCGATAATGCGGACTCTTGGCGAAGCAGGATCAATCCTCAGGAGGCATTTGATTGGTGGGATAAAAATAAATAAAAATGGTGGAATAGGAAAGAGAAAGTTCAAGAAAACGATGAGGGTCCATCCAACAAAGTGGCGAATGAATCTGGTAAGCAAACTCTTTTGGAATCAACGAAAACTTTCATTTCGATTGATTTGGGTAAATTAAAAATGAAATTTATAAATTAAGAGAGCAAGGAATATTTGTCAAATGGGGTGGCTTTGCAAAAGAGGGCGGGATGATGGAGAATTGGTGTTATGATAGATGGGGAGAACAAATACGAGTCTCTACCCTAGCAAATAATTTCTATTTGGTAATATTCCCCGCAATCCAAGAAAAATTGGAAGCCTTGAGTAATGGACCATACTATATAGAGGGTACAAGAGTCCATCTAATAGATCAGTACCCAAATTTCAACTTATGGAAACATGTAATAGATGAAGGATTGGTGTGGATTCGTATGTATGAAATTCCATCTAAATATTGGGAGGAAAGTATATTAAAGAAAATTAGAAGTAAGCTTCATCTCAATGGATGAAATTATGGTTGACAGAAGTTAGGGGGATTATATAAGGATTTTCTTAGGGTTGGTTCCACAAAAAAAGCTTCCACTAGAAATTGAGGTGAATACAGGAGATGGAACTAGGAGTGTGAGAATTGAGAGAAAAGATCAAATGTTGCTATTCCCTAAAAGTAGATCTAAGGAGCGTGGGAACTTAGAATGCATTGGGACGGTATCATGGATCAATAGAGAAAATAAGTATGACCAAACCATGAAAAGGAAGAAGGAAGGACAAGATCCCGGAGATCGGGATAACTATGTATTAGACACAAGACAAGGTTTGGTGGATCCATCGGTCATGGTAGTATTGAGGAGTTGGGACTTGAATCAAGCATAAGCATTGAAGGTAGATCAAGTCAATAGTGTGGCACAAATGTGCAACATAGACTTAACCAATCACCAAGAAGGACAAAGGCCAACATATTGAAACCCAACATCAAGGGAGGAAGATTGTTTGAAGGATGCAAGGAGGAAAGGGGAATATAATAGTATGAACATGGAGGGAGAAGAGGTGAATGAAACTAACGGGCTAGGCTCTGAATAACTATTCTTGGAGAAAGGTCAAGGGGAAGTTATAGCCCCAAGTGAGGAGAATGAAGATATGATAAGGACTGAACCCAAAATGGAATGACAAAGCATGCTAAAGAGGGGCAGTGATAAGGAAGAGGAATAGATAGATAGGGAGGTGAAAGAATATACTGAGATAATAGTAGAAGAAGATTATTATTTTGACTAAAATCAAGGTGGAGGTTTGAAGATGAACAAAGCATTGCATAGACCCAATCTAAGATAAAACAAAAAACAAAAAAAACTAAACATTGCAGTTAAAAAGAAGAGGGTGCCAAATCCAACATAGCCAAGTTGGTAATTGCAGCCAGTGCAAAGGGACAAAGAAAATTGAGAAATGAGAAGGAGATCACCCTTCTTGAGGAGGCATGAAGATAATTACATGGAATTATAGGGACATCAATGCCCCTATCAATGGCACTTGATTAAGCATCAAATTGATCTGAGTAAAGTTGATATGGTGCTATTGTAGGAAACAAAGTGGAAGTAGGAAGAATGCCAAAATAAGATGAGAGTGTGGAGGTAGTGGGAGAGATTCTTTATAGAATCCATTAGGGCTTCTGGTGGACTTGGAGTGATTTGAAATCCATTATCGATCAAAGGTTCATTAGTAAAGGAGAATCAAAATTGGATGGCAATTAAATGTAGAATCTTTGATTAGAATAGGGAATGGTTAGTAATAAAAGCTTATGGGCCGATCTCAACACCGGACAAGAGAAATCTATGACAGGATCTAAAATGATGGTTGGGGACTCAGAGTAGGGAGAAATTTTTCATTGGAGGAGATTTCAATGCCACATTGAACAATTCAGAAAAGCGAGGAGGGATGCAAAATATTAAAAAGGTATAGCAAGATTTCCAAGCTTTCATAGATGAGAATAATAAAAGAGATATCCCAACTAGGAATGGGATATTCACATGAACAAACAGGAGAAAGGCTTCACTTATATAGCAGAGTGACTAGATTGTTTTCCCTTGTATGCAGATTGGGAGGATCAATAGAACACCAATGAAGCTACTATTTTACCATTTACTAGATCTAATCATTATCCAGTTCAATTGATCATCAATGTGGAAGGGCTTAAAGGTGGGAGTCCATTTAGATTTGAAAACGTGTAGCTTAGAGATGTTGAGCTTAATGTATTAATCAAATTATGGTGGAATGAAGTCAAAGTTAACCACAATTCCAAGATCTATTTATTTAGTCAAAAACTCTTACACATCAAGAACAAGTTAAAGGTTTGGAACAAGGATCACTTCAAAAATATATTCACCAAAAAGGCTTGGGTAGAGGAGGAATTAATCAAATTGAATGAGAAGTTTATTGCAAAAGGGATGGTTGAGGAGGATTTTGAGATGGAACAGAGTTTGAAAGAAGAGCTTTTTGAAATCTTGACTAAGGAAGAAATGCACTGGAGATAAAAATCTAGAGAAACCTAGTTAAAGGAAGGTGATAAGAACACAAAGTATTTTCACAGAACAATGGTGATGAACAAGAGTAGGAAAAGGATAGCAAAGATAGAACATGAAGCACAGGGACTTCACTTAGTGAACCTAGGTTATATCACATGCGTTCATGACATACTAAAGAATCCTCCTATTTTCAAAAAACATTGCCCTAAAATCCTTTATTTCCACCCCCTCTCAATACACAACCTAAATTAAAATCCCCCCTATATTCGCCAAATATTGCATTTTTCATAGCTCGAATTAAAAAACCCCCTATTTTCATCGATAGGCAATGTATTGTACCTTCATTTTTGGGATATTAAACCCTGCAATATGAATGCATGTGATATGATATTGCCCAGACAGTGACGCCCTTGTGACATGAAGATGGTTCAAAAACAAAATCCATGGAGGAAGTCAATCAAGAGGCAGTGCAATATTTCCAATCCATATTAAATCGTGCTACTACAAATCATGACAGGGAACGGGAGGATTTCCTAAATCGAATCCCAACATTGATCAGTGAGGAAGATAATGTGGAACTCTATAAGACGAACAACATGGAAGAAGTAAAGTTGGCCACCTTTCAACTCAGACTGGATAAGGCCCCATGCTCGAATGGTTGCCCTACAAAGTTCTACCAGGTCTTTTGGAATATTGAATCTGTGATGATCTACATAAAGCAATTGAGGTATCTAGAAGATGAAATACAATGCTTGGCACCCTCAATCATACTTTCATAGCATTAGTCCCCAAGAAAAAAGAGGTACTAAATTTTGGGGATTTTTGACCAATTGCATTATGTAGCACAACATATAAATTAACTACCAAGATCATTGCAAATCGACTAAAAAAGATAATCAAGAAGGTGATTTCAGATGAGAAAAATAGATTTTCTCTTGG